>NC_087224.1:18159306-18242108 GCF_015104395.2 Macrobrachium nipponense | reverse complement strand
TAATATTCAATCATTTGTATTCATTTTGATACAAATTGGAAGTCTCTAGAACAATATTTAGATTTACAATGAATTTTTGAAAAAAATATTTTTTTATGTCCGCTCATTACGAATTCGTACATCATTTTGTGATAATATTTTTCCGGTGTTGCTTTTATTGTTTTACAATGTATTATATATCAAAATGATTGCAATTTAGTGTACAATACAACGAAAAAAAGAAACTCGATAGCTTTTACCGTTTTTTGCACAGTGTGATTTTAATACAATATGTATGAATTTTCTTTTTTTCGCTACCATATATCGCATTATTTACATATGATAATGATATTATTTTTCCTTTCTGATGATTGCATACTAAACTTCAGGCAATGACAAAAGAAGGAGCCAAAAATGAACTCTTAATCTTGAAAACTAAGCGCGCTGTGATTTTTTGAAAAAATTATTTTTTCCGCTTCCGCACTCACTCAAAACCGGCTCCAGCATTCGGGGGAGTTTTTGATTTTTACCGCTTCGGCGTTTACGGGTTAATTCTGGTCCCTTTGTTTTTCTAAGTATCTTTAAGGAAGTAACCCTATATGCAGTTAGTTTTGTAATAATAAAAAGTTAAAATCCATATTTTCTATTTACTTCCCTTAAAGTAATAACTGTAAGGGAAGTAAAAAGAAAATATGGATTTTAACCTCATATTATCACGACATTTACTGCCATTAAGGTTACTTCTTCCTGAAAGATACTTTGGGATAAATGGGTTGTTCTATGAGGTGCATCGTTTGTCTTGGAGAATGACCTTCCTTAGTATTGCAAGCAAAGAATCAAAAGACTGTTAGGTCTTATGCAGTCTATCGTCAAGTTTAACTCTTAGGTTTTCTATTTGAGACAATTTCCTATCCAAACTTGACAATTTGCACAGAAGTATATCTTTGACCTCTGATAGTGACATGCGGGACGGTTGGCATATCTGGTGGAATAAGCACCATGTGTCGTTTTTGACGCTGTTTTCTTCCTGCCTGAGTTGTGCATGCACTTCGATGCTTCCCGCATCCGGTGTGGCCTTACCCTAAGTTTACATCAGTAAATTGTCACTATGACCGGTTCGGGTGACGTCACACAGTCACAGATTATGGCTATATGCCTATTGTTTCTATATCGTTGGGTGTTGCTTAACAAGAAAGGTTTCCTTGGATAAAAACGCGAATTCACAGATAATCGTATTTTCTACCAATTGGTATTTTTCATGTACTAAGACACAAGCAATTTTTGAAAAAGAGGAAGAAATAGAATTGGCTCGTTTCACTATTGAGCACCAGGAAGGCATATCCATATAGACATATCAGCTTGTTGTGCTTGCATTATTTTCCGTTCACGAAAGCAATCGCAAATTACTGAAAATTATCAAAAAATGGAAAATATAATGAAATAAACAAAGGAAAAACAGTCCGAATGCAGAAAATTTACAGCTATGAATGTCTGGTTCTCTGCTGGATCCCCTACCTGGGCGATGAAAACCTAGCGTGAGTACTGGACTGAGACAATGAGAAATGCTTACTGATTTATTGAAAAGGACACATATAGTAAGGAGGCTGTGTGGATGGAATTGTAGTGTCTGTCACACGTACATACGGAAAAAGGGAGGAGACCTCAACCGTGATTGTGCTTTCTTGCACCTACAAATATACATCTAATTAAGCGTACAGGATTTGTAAATTTATGATACATAATTTGATATCGGCAGAAAGGCTGTACACTGTTCTACATTTTGGTATATGTAAAAAAGAGGTATATACATAGGGAAAACAGAATTTCAGTAGAAATATCGTCCTTACAGATACTCCCCCACCAAGACGATGCTTATGGTAAAGATCATTATATGATTGGTCATTGGTATCTTGCTGGAGGGTGGAGGAATCCACAGGTTCGTAATTCCATCTGCCGGGGCATGTCTTCTGGCTCCTCGTCTTAGATGAGTTGGACAGCCAGATGCCGGCCCTGGTGGTAGTCCTGAGGGGTTTAACTGCTCTCTTTGGGCATCTTTGGCAATGTCTGAGGGCACTGGAACATCTCGGTGGAACATCGTTCAGAGGGGAAGGCCTGTGAGATACTTCTGCGGTGTCAACTTCATCAGGAAAGGAGGCGGGTTTCAGCTGGTCGATGGAGACCCAGTCCTCGCAGCCATTGATTGCTATGAGGAACGCTTTTCCTCTTGGCGGACGACTCGATATGGTCCTCGACAGGGTCTCGTTAGTGACGGGCAGGTGGCAGCGTTTCTGACGAAGACGTGTATGCAGGAATCCAAGGCTTTCAGTCAAAACTGCTTCGTTCCGTCAAGAGAAGGTCTTGCTGTAGGGATGAATATCTGGACAACTGCATGGAGTCTTGACAGGGGGACGTCCTCGTTGTGGCTGTCAACCGGGAATAATCCTCCTGGCACTGTCAAGGTTTCCCTGTAGACCTTCTCCACGGGTATCTGGCAGAGCTCGGGTTGGAAGATGTCCAGGAACTCCTGTAGGAGGGAGCCGTACTTGTGGGGGAGGACAGAGCAGATGGCGGGAGCCCCAGTACCCACGTTTAGAGGGAGAGAGAGGCAGGTTTCCGTGACAGGAGGCGTTGGGGGGCTACATCCACTAGAAGCCCATGGTGGGCAACGAAGTCTGCTCCGATGAGGGGGGTTCTGACATCCACAATGATGAAGAGCCAGGTGTATGTCTGACTTAGAAATACGATGGCCTGGGTCTTAGTGCCATAGGAGCGAATGGGGGTCCCATTGGCGGCTACAAGGGCGGCTGGGGCATGGTTACGATCCTCTGCTGATGGTGGGAATACTACTTGCATGGCCACGGTGTCGATCAGCATCCTGTGGCTGGAGATCACGTCTTTGAAGTAGAACCCTCTGTGGTGGGACCTGGCTACCGTCACAGCCAAGGAGAGTAGTTTTGGGTGCTGCCTTCCATGTTTTTTTGAGGCATGAAGAAGCAAAAGCGCACACACTTCCTTGCTTTTTTCCCATATCTCTGGTGGTAGATACACCAGCCAATTTTCTGGCAGGGCTGCGAGGGTCCCCTCCTCTGGAAGGTTGCGTCGATTGCCACCTCCTTGGGGTCTTCCTGCTGCAGGTTGTTGGCTGATGGCGGGGAGGTGAGTTTTGTGGCGTGGGTGGCATTGTAGAGCTTATGTGGTCATTACCCAGGGCTCTCCATCTTCATGTCGTCAGTGTCCTCGATCTGGCCGCTTACTTGAGGGGCAAGTTGGCAGAGGAAGAGCTACCTCAGGATGCTTACCTATTTCCTCTGCCCGTGGGAGTCTCTCTCCGGCAGCAATACCAGGGCCTGTAGCTTGTGCCAGGCTAATCTTGGGTCCTCGGTGATGACGGGGCTGACCACCAGGTCGTTAATTTGGTTGGCTCTCATGGGAACCAGGAGGGAGAGGATCTGGATCAGCTGCATCTTAAGGTCGTCATAAGGGATCTCTCCAAATAGGGTGGACATCCATGGGGCGAGACGGTCAACTATATCCTCCGGGAGAGCTAAAGCAACCAGGTCCGACTTGGTGCCCTCTGTGGTGACCCTGTGGAGCCGAAATTGGATATCCGCCTGTTGGTGCCAGGCTGCAATGTTCTGCTAGGACAAGGGCAGGAGTTTGATGGAGTGGGACTTAGGTGGTGTGGCCGCGGCTTGCAAGGGCATAGATCGGGGCGTCGAGGAACTACGCAGGGGGGTGGGTGGTGGGGGTGGGGGGGGGGGGGGGGGGGGGGGGGGTGGAATGGAAAGCTCCCATCCTTGTCTCGAGTTCTAAAAGTCCTCCATCTCACTTTTTCTACGGTTTGATGGATGTCGTTAATGGCGGGCAAAACTGTAACACAAAACGCCAAAATAGTCCTGTGAGTGATGTGGTATTTTGAGTCCTCTAATGGCATTTTGGTCGACCACAGATAAGAGCATTCAGAGACCTAAACTAAGGCACCGTAATAAGTCTGCTAACGGCTCTGAAGGTGAGCAGCGGTAATTAATCCCTTAATGGCTGAGGCAAGACTGCTGATTCACTGTCCTAAATCCGGGAGGTCACCAGTTGTGAGGACTGGACTGAGATAAGGAGAAATTCTTACTGATTTATTGGACAGAAAAGGACATATATAAGGAGGCTGTGCGGATAGAATTATTGCAGTGTCCGTCACACGTACATACAAAAAAAGAACAGAGCCTCACTGTGATTGTGCTTTGTCGCACTTACAAATATACATATAATTAAGCGTACAGGATGTACAAATTTATGATACATATATTGGTGGAAAGGTTGCAAACTGCTCTACATTTTGGTATATATAAAAAAAAAAAGAGGTAAATACATTGGGAAGACAGACATTTCGATAAAAATGTAGTCCTTACACTAGTCTAAGATGACGACAACTGTCCCCTACAATTAAATTGCTTATATAAATCTGCAAATGACTAATCGGAGTGTGAGAGGCAATACAAAGATGAATAATACGTTTGAAGGGGAATGAGAAACATAGAGCTCCAATTAAGTACATAGTCAATAGTTATTTATTATTCTTTGTCTCCACCCACCATATGTCAGTACAGTCAGTTTTGGAAGATCAAATTGTAAAATTTATTATTGCAATTAATTATTGAAACTAAATTTAATTAGTGCTAGGCAAAGCAGCACTTCAAAGATAGGAGTGAATTAAGACCAAAATGTGTAAAATACGAAATTTTCGAATAGACGACACCTCTACGGCTATGAGATATGACTTATTTGGTAACCCTATATAAGCATTTTCTATATCAAATTTCGCTGAAATTGCAATTTAATTGTTAAAATTTAATACTTTCTTTCATAAGACTTTATTTGCCTATTTGTTTTGAGAGAAATACAAAAACCGTGTAACAAATGATATTTAAAAAGCGAGAAAAGGAATCTTTTTTGGTCCTTCATCCTCAGCGTCTTGGCTGTGGATACGTTTTCTCTGTCGACGTCTTCTATTTTCAGCTCCTTAATGTGGCACATAATTATAATGATGACTTCACTTTTAAAACTACAATATCATTATCATATATGTCACATAACAAAGTAAAAACCATCTTGAGCAAGTGTCTATATAGATCAGGACGACTTAACCAAACTGCTATGAACTACTTTTCATAGCAATGTAATAGCAAGGAATTGTAGTTTGTTAGCTTATAGGTAACTAGGCTTATGTCCTCAAACTACTCATCAACAAATAATAGGGACTCTATTTTATTCTTTTGAGCGTCTATGCGTTCAGGGTTAGCAGGTGATTGGATGTGGGTCTTCGATCCCTCTATGCCACCACGTTCTGATTGGTTAATCGTTTCCTTCGTTATTTCCATCCTCACTCTTTCAAATACCTTGCTTATGTCGCCAGTAATGAACATTCCTCACTTGTTTTCCAATTCTAGTTTAGTGTTTGTTTATGCAGTGATAATATTTTCATTCATCTCACGATATAGCCTATAGTAATGACAAGGTCCCCCGCCCACCCTATATAGTAGCTGTGATATTTTGTGACGTCACCCATACCAGTCGAAGCAAAGTGTAACAAAAGCAATTATCCCTAAGTTTACATAAGTAAATTGTCGCTTCGACGGGTTTGGATGACATCAGACGGTCACAGATTATGGCTATATGCCTGTCATTTCTATATCGTGGGGTGTTGTATCACAAGAAAGCTTTTCTTGTCAAAACGCGTATCCACTGACAATCAGGAGCGGCTACAGTTTCGTGGGTCAACCTTACCTCCGACCAATTTTCTTGTCTAAACCTACCACTAGATGGCGGTAAGTTCGGACAAGAAAATTGGCGGAAGAACATACAAACAAAATGGCAGCGAAACCAAAACAACAACAAACAATGTAGTGGCAAAAGCTTAATAGAAACAGTAAACGGGTATCCTCTTGGGAAACCGGGGCTTTTGGTTGGGGGAAACGGGTACGAGTGGCAACAATTGCTAAAAGATTAATAGAAGTGGTTAAGGGGGACCCTGTTGGGGATCTGGGGTTTTTGGGTGGGGGGAAACGGATAGAAATGGATATGAGTGGTGGAAATTGCCGAAAGATAGGTGGGGGGAAATGGATAGTGGTAGTGACCTAATCCAACAAACCAACCTAACCTGACTTAGGGCACAAAACTGTCTTCCTCTTTCTCGAGGCTCATTGTTCCTTCTTTGCAGTGTTACATTGACAACTAAAATCACCTAAAAGGCCACTTTTAAAAGGAACAAATGTAACATGTCAACATTGTCACAAAAGTTGATCAAGTCCGAAAATGTAACCGGGTTAGCAGCGACAAAAGCAACGTCCGATGGATGAGTAGTAGATGGCGACGCCATGTTGACTGTTTTGAATGGCCACGGGTAGTGGTAGGTCTTCCAGGTCGAAGGAACTATTTACCTTTGCAGATGGACTTGGTTGTTGTACGGCCCTGGAAATTGGCCTGTGAAGCTGGCCCGCAAAACTGTAAACCCAACAATCGTATTTTCTACCAATCGGTATTTTTCATGTACTACGACACAAGCAATTATTGAAAATGAGGAAACGATAGAATTAGCTCGTTTCATATTAAGCTGGTATCACACTAGTCATTTCTTGCTTGCTTGTGGTTTCGGCCAGCATCCAGCCGATGCTCGCGAGCAAAAGTGTTGTATCGTCACACTAGGAACTCGTGGTTTCGAGGAGCCGTAGGAGAAAGTAAACAAAACAGATCATCTGATATCATCATGCCAGCCAGAAATTGTCGGACTGTGGCAAAATGTGCTGCAGTGGTGTATTTCTCGGAAACTTACGTGAATGCAAGAGTAACAAAAAACGTTTGTGGGTTCGAGAGTGGCTCAGGAGAAGAGAAGCCAATGGTCTGAGAGTATGTCCTATCAGCAGCAGCCATCTTGTTTGTTGACACTACGCTGTGGCTCG
The DNA here is from genome assembly GCF_015104395.2 of Macrobrachium nipponense. Lineage (NCBI taxonomy): Eukaryota > Metazoa > Arthropoda > Malacostraca > Decapoda > Palaemonidae > Macrobrachium > Macrobrachium nipponense. Next base: position 18,235,179 of record NC_087224.1, on the reverse strand, counting down.
CGGCTCGTGCTGGCTGCTTCCCGTTCTGTTGGAAAGCCAAAATCTCGAGCTAACAGCTCGCGGTTTTCGATTTTCGGCAGCAACGCCTCGCTGCTCGAGAAAAAAAGGCCTAGTGTGAGGCACATTTGACAGACATATCAGCTTGTAGTTGTGCTTGCATTATTTTCCATTCACGAAAGCGATAGTCACAAATTACTCAAAATTACTTTAAAAAATGGAAATATAATGATAAACAAAGGAAAAATAGTCTGAATGCAGAAAATTTACAGGTATGAATGTCTGGTAATCCTGCTGTACCCCTTACCTGGGCCATGAAACCTAGTCTAAGATGATGACGACTGTCCCCTACTTATGAATTACTTATAAAATCTGCAAATGACTAATCGGAGTGAGGGAGGTAATACAAATAAGAATAATACGTTTGGAGGGAGAAGAGAAACAGAGCCATATGTCGATCTTGCCAGATCAAACTGAAAACATTAATATTTTTAATCTATAAATCGAGAAACACGATTTAATTAGTGCTAAGCAAAGCAGCACTTCAAAGATATGAATGAATTGAACACAAGAAGGCGAAGCACTTGGATATCTACAACTGAAGTACACCTCTATGGTTAACTTAAATGACTTTTCTTAACTCTGTAAAAATAATTTCTATATTAAAATTGGCTAATCTTTAGGACCTCCAATTTAATTTACAGTATTCTTTATTTTCACCCATGCCCAACTGAAATGTAAGAGCTCCATTTTTTTCCCTTCGTTATTCTATTTTTTTTCCCATGCTTGCCCAAACTAATTTGGCAGGCAGTTCCAGTTTTTTTTTTTTCTTTTACAATATTCGATATTTTGACTCTTGCCCACGATAGTTTTACCCGTGCCAACATAATCTGTAGGATACATTTTTTTCCACATTATTCGATATTTCTTTCCTTGCCCAACTCATCTGTATGACCTACATTTTTTTACATTCTTCGATACATATTTTCCAGGTACTAGTTATCCGCTAGGATAACTAGTACCTGGAACGGACCTTTCTCGACCTTCCTCGACCCTTCAGTCTGTTCCTGCTTCTCAGCCAGTTCAGTGTTTCATCATGTCTTCTGCCGACAATTTGTCTTGCTCCGCACACGTGGCGTTCGCTGCCGCCGTTCCAGTCACGCTGGAAGACATTTACATTTTGTGTCAAGACGAACGATCCCTAGTCACTTATTTAATGAAAACAGGCCTACTGGGGGATTTTAGTGGCGTGTGCAAGGCCTGTAATGAAGGCACCGTCGGCCTCTTCAAAAAAGGGGACACTTTTCAATGGCGGTGCAACGAAAGGCACTGCCGCAAATACATTTCGATTCTCCACGGGTCATTCTTCTCGGGGTCCCATCTCTCCCTGAAGAGCATCTTAGTGCTCATCCACGGCTGGGTTCACGACGCTTCCCAGAAATATATGCAACTAAATCTGAGGATCGGCTCGCCCAACACTCTTGTCGACTGGTTTAATTTCTGCCGGGACGTTTGTGTTGATATTCTGGTGATGGACAATAGGAAAATTGGCGGACCTGGTCACGTGGTCGAGATTGACGAGTCCAAGTTTGGTAGAAGGAAATTCAACAAAGGCAGACGTGTCGATGGTTGTTGGGTTCTCGGCGGGATTGACCGCCAAACAAAAGAAACATTTTTTCAGGTTGTACCAGACAGGACTACAGAAACACTTCTTCCTATTTTAATTGATAACATACATCCTGATTCAATTGTCATTTCTGATTGCTGGAAATCATATCACACTTTAAGTCAACATTTCAAATCACACAAAAACATTAATCACACATTGCATTTTGTAGACCCATACGAGAAAAACATACACACAAACACCATAGAATCTACTTGGCGGGTTTTGAAACGAAATGTCTTACCTAGAAGTGGTACAGTAAAAAATTTGTATAATTCATATTTCGCTATGTATTGTGTAAAAAAACGTTACCTAACTCAAGTTGATTGTCCTTTTAAAGCATTCTTAGATTTAATTAAACGTGTATATCAATTAAATAAAGTAGTTTCAACACCCGCCAAATTGAAGGCCAATATCGCTGAAAACAAACAATCACGAGACGTCGCTCCCGCTGTACAAACGGATTCGTCACCTCCACCCGTGCCTCGTCCACAAATTCCCCTTGTTCAGTCATCTCGGACAACAACCGTCCCGCCAAGAAAGAAAAAAAAAATCCTCTACCCAGAAGATTTCAGCGACTCCGATTTCTCTTGTTAAGTTCTTTATTTCTGGGGGGGGGGGGGGGGGACCGGCCAATCATCGGACGACTAGCAACATCTCCAAGGTAAGGTTATCAATGTAAATGCACGTTATTTTCATTATTTTGACAAAATTAAGCACGCCATTGTTATTTCCGCTTTGCTGAAGTCAGGGACGCTCAACACATCCGAACATTCACGTCCGCTAGAAGTCCACGTGTTCGAACGCAGTCCATGTGTTCGAGCAAACAATTTGGCCTTGACTTTAACCAATGTATTCTCGGAAATATTCATCTTGTTTAGTTATCAGTAAGGATATACGGGTGCCAGCCATATGTATGGACAAGTTATATAGGTTAGATATTTATAACTGTTAACTTACTACACAGGGGGGTCCAGGGGGGCGAAGCCCCCCGGCCAGGTAAGGACATGCAGACTTAGTTTGGTTAGGTCGGTTCCTTTGGTTAGGTAGCAATCAGTGTTAGTATACTATACTGGGGGTTCGCCCCCGACCAGGTAAGGACGTGGAGACTAACTATGGTTAGGTTGGTTCCTTTGGTTAGGTAGCAATCACTTAATATACTATACTGGGGGGTCCAGGGGGGCGAAGCCCCCCGGCCAGGTAAGGGCACGCGGCCTAAGTTTGGTTAGGTTGGTTCGTTTGGTTACGATCACCGGAGCTCCTACAGTTTAGTTGGAACAGGAGCTCCTACAGTTTAGTTGGGACAGGAGCTCCTACAGTTTCGTTGGAAAGGGAGCTCATACAGTTTAGTTGGCCACTGGTTTTTTTTTGCTAGGGTTTCGTGGTTTTTAGTGTTCATTGCCGTCGTTTGGTTAGCCTAACACAACGGGTGACGGGACCTCCTACATTTTTGTTGGTACGTGAGCTCCTACAGTTTACTTGGCAACGGGTTTCGTCTGCTAGGGTTTTGTTGTTTTTCGTGTTCGTTGTCGTCATCTGGGTTTTCCCCCACCCAAAAACCCCGGTTTCCCAATGGCTCCCCCATTACCGTTTTCATTTACTCGTATGTACTCCCCCACCCAAAAACCCCGGTTCCCAAAAGGGTCCCCCATTATCGTTTTTATAGGTTTCGGGGTATTAAACCGGGAGCCGCCAAAAAAAGCAAACAAGCTCCGCCATCTTGTTTGTATTGCTCCGCCGATTCCATAGCAGACGAAACCCGTGGTCAACTGAACTGTAAGCGCTCCTAGTTATCAATGGTCCCGCTCTAGACACGAAGACTCATCCGCGCATGTGATTTTGTGACGTCACCCAAACCGTTTGAAGCTTCCTAAGGGTGAGGCCACACCAGACACAGCGAGTGTGGAGGGTGCAGGGAAGAGGTTCCTGCAGCAGTTTGAAATATTGCATATCTTATGTGGGTGGCCACACAAGACAAGCGGGACGGCTCAACCCTCTGCAGTTGCCAACAAGCAATGTAACATGTTTTATAATACTGTGGTGGTTCCCGGCATCTCCTCCCAAAACCACACTATTCTCTATATGATAAGGGACTATGTTACTTGAGTGGTTACTCCCATTTATTTATTATATTGATAACTATGTTGTGAAGTTAGTTCCCTTATTAAAAAACTTTCATTAGTAACCAAGAAATTGTTTAAAGCATAATATCATTGTTAAGTAACTGATATTAGGATAGAAACTTTTAGTATTAAGTTAGTACATTTATTATCTATTCAGTAGCAAAATCGAGTTAATTATTCCATATTTGTAATGCATACTTCATTAGCAGTTATTCCAACACCTCACATTTGTGTACATTCAGACTGCATTCATTGTTGTTCTCAATAAAGTGTCAGGCAAATAGACAGAGTTCTTATATGAATGCAGCCTAGTGAATCCTTGACCACCTCGATTGTGTCTAAATGCTTTCCCTGGGGATGAGTTCATTACTGAATTTAAAGTGAATATTTCAAAAGGACCACAATACATAAATAGAACCTCCAACTTACCATGGTCCAATGAACAGGCAATCAGTTGCTGAAGTGTCACCTGTTCAGTCAGTCTTGTCTAGCGGTAATGGCTACAGAAGAATTAATTATGGAGGTGTTTCGAAGGCGACTTTTGTGGGATCCCCGTGAACCACTCTATAAAATTACATTTCCTTAAGGAATGGAAGAAGAATATAACGAGTGCCCCTTAAATATGGCCATTGGTGTCGTGCATTCGAGTCCCAGTCTCTACTGACAAAAAGGTTACTACTTCCTGAAAGATACTTTGGGAGAGAAGGGTTGTCTATGGTGCATCATTTGTTTTTTGAGACCAACTTCCAGTATTGCAAGCAAAGATTCAAAAGACCGTTGGGTCATACGCAGTCTATCGTCAAGTTTAACACTTAGGTTTTCTATTAAATAAAATTTCCTATCAAAACTTGACAATTTGCACAGAAGTATATCTTTGACCTCTGAGAGTGATGCATGGGAGGGCGACATTTCTGGTGTGGTCATGTGTCATTTTAACGCTGCTCTCCTGCCCGAGTCATGCATGCACTTCGAAGCTGCCCGCATCCGGTGTGGCCTTACCCTAAGTTTACATCAGTAAATTGTCGCTTCGACCAGTTTGGGTGACGTCACACAGTCACAGATAATGGTTATATGCCTATTGTTTCTATATCGTTGGGTGTTGTATGACAAGCAAGGTTTCCTTGGATCAAAACGCGTATTCACTGACACTCGTATTTTCTACCACTTCATATTTTTCATGTACTAAGACACAAGAAATTTTTGTAAAAGAGGAAACAATAGAATTGGCTTGTTTCATAATTGAGCACCAAAAAGGTACATCCATATAGACATATTAGCTTGTAGTTGTGCTTGCATTATTTTCCGTTCAAGAAAGAGATAGTCGCAAATTACTCAAAATTATTTAAAAAAGGGAAATGTAATGATAAACAAATGAAAAATAGTCCGAATGTAGAAAATTTACAGGTATGGATATCTGGTGGTCTTGCTGGAGCCCCTACCTGGGCCATGAAACCTAGTGAGAGGACCAGACTAAGACAAAGAGAAATACTTACTAATTTATAGGTCAGAAAAGGATATATATAAAGAGGCTGTGTGGACAGAACTGTAGTGTCCATCACGCATACATACGGAAAAAGGGAGCAGACCCTCGCTGTGATTGTGCTTTCTTGGACCTAAAAATATACATCTAATTACATGTCCAGGATGTGTAAATTTGTGATACATATATTGGCAGAAAGGCCGTACACTGCTCTACATTTTGGTATATGTAAAAAAGAGGTACAGTAATCCCTCACCTATCGCTATTAATGGGGACCAGAACCGACCGCAATAAGTGAAAAACCGCGAAGTAGGGTCCCCCCTATTTTTTAAATACGTAGTATAAATTTTTGTGTGTGTACATGTACATGTACATGTAAATAATAACTGTATTCTTATAACAAGATACATAACTCACCTCTATCAATGTTGGTATCGAATCATGTTGGTATCGAGACTAACCTTCTTTTCCCGACAGTCCGTTATCCACACTGATAACGCATTCTCCATTTGCACAATCCTCTAATTACGAGGAGTCACAATGCGCTTAGTGTCCTTGGAGAATGTTATTGAGGCAGTTTTACGGATTTTTAATTCGTCTCTTTTTATGTAGCGAACCGTTGATTCATTCAGTCTGTACATGCGGGCAACAGACGCATAGCTACTGTCTGCCTTAAACATGTCCAATAATTTCACTTTCTCGTTCACAGTCATCATTTTTCTCTTCTTCTTGGGTTCACCAGAGGATGTAGAGGGTGTAGGACGTTTAGGAGCCATTTTCAAGGGCGTCACAAGCACTATTTTGCACAAAAAAAGCACAAAAGTACAGCTAAAACTTTCATGCGGCAAGAGTAGCGACACGAGCGCGAGAGAACAATGAATACGGTCTTCCTTTGCTGGGCGCTGGGCAGGGAGAGATGCTGGGTAATGTGTCCTGGCGGCTCGGCCAATCAGCTTGCGAGATTCAGGAGCCGAGATGGCCAGCGAATCAGAGAGGTGGATTTTGAGTTGCGCGCCATCTCCGTGTTGATACCTGATGTTCTAATGTACTCTCTCTGCCTTCTGCTAGCGTCCGCGCCATTTTTTCTCAACTTTGAATTTTTTATGAATATTTTTGAAAAATCCGCGATGCACTGAGGGCGCAAAACTTGAGACGCGGAGTAGCGAGGGATTACTGTATATACATAGGGAAAGCAGACATTTCAGTGGAAATGTTGTCCTTACAGATACTCCCACACCAAGACAATGATTATGGTAAAGATCACTGGATGATTGGTCATTGGTATCTTGCTGGAGGGTGGGGTCCACAGGTTCGTGATTCCATCTGTTGGGGCATGTTCTCTGCTCTTTGTCTTCAGATGAGTTGAACAGCTGGATGCTGTCCCTGGTGGTAGCCCTGGGGTGATTTGACTGCTCTCTTTGGGCAGCTTTGGCAATGTCTGGGGCCACTGGAACGTCCCGGTGGAACATTGTTCAGAGGGGAAGGCCTGTGAGATACTTCTGTGGTCTCGTTAGGGGCTGGTGGGTGGCGTCGTTTCTGACAAAGAGGTGTACACAGGAATCCAAGGCTTTCAGTCAGAACTGCTTCGTTCTGTCAGAGAAGGTCTCGCGGCAGGGATGAATATCAGGACGACTGCAAGGAGTCTTGACAGGGGGACGTCCTCATCGTGGTTGTCGACCAGGAAGAATTCTCCTGGCACTGTCAAGGTTTCCCTGAAGACCTTCTCCAAGGGTGATGGGTCGCTGAGGAGGACCCAGGGTAGATGTGCTTTCCAGTCAAGGCCCATGCAGCATCCCATCAGGGAGGCCTTGAGGAAGTGGTGGGTCCTTTCCAACATACCATTTGCTGCGGGGTTGTAGGGCGTGGCGTTGTGGTGCTTCGTCCCCATCAGGTGTGCCAGGGTGGTCCAGAGTTCGAAGGTGAAGGCAGTTCCTCGGTCAGTCTTGACACATTCAGGCACTCCGAAATGGATGGAGATTAGCGCTTCGGCGCAGGTGTCAGCAGGGATGCGGGCGGCTGGTGCTGGTGTTGCAGAGAAGCATACTTTTGGAATGACCGAAAGGAATGTCTATGACACCAATGGCCACATTTAAGGGGCACTCGTTATATTCTTCTTCCCTTTCTTAAAGAAAATGTAATTTTATGGAGTGTTTCACTGGGATCCCACAAAGGTCACCTCCGAAACACCTTTATGATCAATTCTTCTGTAACCATAACCACCAGACAAGACAGACTGAACAGGTGAAACTTCGGCAACTGATTAACAATTCATCTCACCATGTCAAGTTGGAGGTTCTATATATATATATATATATATATATATATATATATATATAGATATATATATATATATATATATATATATATATATATTGTGGTCCTTTTGAAACATCACTTTAAATTCAGTAACGAACTCATCCCCAGGGAAAGCATTTAGACAATCGAGGTGGTCGAGGATTCACCAGGCTACATTCATATAAGAACTCTGTCTATTTGCTTGACACTTTATTGAGAACAACAATGAATGTAGTCTGAATGTACACAAATGTGAGGTTTTGGAATAACTGCTGATGAAGTATACATTACAGATATGGAATACGTAACTCGATATGGTTACTGAATAGATAACAAATGTAGTCACTTAATACATAAAAGTTTCTATGCTAATATCAGTTACTTGACAATGATATTATGCTTTAAACAATTTCTTGGTTACTAATGAAAGTTTTTTAATAAGGGAATTAACTTCACAACGTAGTTATTAACATAATAAATAAAGGGGAGTAACCATTCAAGTAACATAGTCCCTAACCATATAGAAAATGGTGTTGTTTTGGGAGGAGATGCCAGGAACCACCACAGTATTTTAAAACATGTTACATTGCTTGTTGGCAACTGCAGAGGGTTGAGCCGTCCCGCTTGTCTTGTGTGGCCCACCCACATAAGATATGCAATATTTCAAACTGCCGCGGGAACCTCTTCCCTGCACCCTCCTCGCTCACCATGTCCGGTGTGGCCTCCCCTTAGGAAGCTTCAAACGGTGTGGGTGACGTCACAAAATCACAAGCGCAGATGAGTCTTCATCTCTGGAGTGGGATCATTGATAACTACTATAATGGGTGGGTGGGGGGACCCTTTTCATTACTATATATCGTGAGATGAATGGAATTATTATCACTGCATAAGAAAGAAACACCAAACTAGAACCGGAAAACAAGCGAGGGATATTCATTACTGGTGACATAAGCAAGGTATCTGAAAAAGTGAGGATGGAAATAACGATGGGAAAGATAAATAAGATAAACCTTTCAAATGTAGTAGAGGCAAAGAAGGAAAACCCACATCCGATCACCTGCTAATTAACACTGAGTTCATTGTTCTGGGTCCCAACCTTCATATGGTTTGGGAAATCATATAAATGCAGTTAATCTTAGCAATAGTGGTGCGTTGGGTATTTCTTTGGAGAAAGGGAAAATGAAAGGATGGAAATATGTGTTGATTTGATTAACTGAAGTGGTTCATAGCAGTTTGGTTAAGTCGCCCTGATCAATAGAGGCACTACTGATCAAGATGGTTTTTGCTCTGTCCTATGTGACGTATATGATTATAGACGTTGTAGTTTCAAAACTAAAGTCATTATTGTAATTATGTGCTGAAAATAGAAGACATGTCGATAGAGAAAACGTATCCACAGCCAACATGCTGAGGAAGAGAAACTAAAAAAAAAAAAAATTCCTTTTCTCGCTTTTTAAATATCATTTGTTACACGATTTTCGTATTTCTATCAAAATTGAATAGGTAATTAATGCTTTATGAAAGAAAGTATTAAATTTTAGCGATTAATTTGCAATTTCAGCAAAATTTAACATAGAAAGTACTTATATAGGGTTACCAAAAAAGTCTCTTATAGGCGTAGAGCTGTAGCGTAGTAGATTTACACAGGAATTAATTCACTACTTTCTTTGAAGTGCTGCTTTGCTTAGCACTAATCAAATTGTTTGTTTCAATAGTTACTTGTAATAATAAATTTAACGATTTGTATTTCCAAAATCGTCATATGGTGGAGACAAAGAATAATAAATAATTAACTATCGGCTGGTCAAGTCGCCCTGATCAATAGAGACTACTGATCAAGATTTAGATTTTAAAAATCAAAACGTTTATTAATATACATCTTTAAATGGATTATGGAAGGTAGGAGTAGTCTGCATATTCGTTGGGCAGGCCTCGTAACCCCTTCTGTCCGGCCAAAAAAACCCCACCTGGGGGGGCAACCAAGTCCTTATGGGTGCCGGTCCCAAGCCCGGATAAATAGGGAGGGTTGGTGTCAGGAAGGGCATCCGGCTGTAAAAATCTGTGCCAAAACCAAAAATGGAATGAGCCGAAATATGGAAAGAGGTAATGCTAGGGCGTACTCCGTAAACGAGCACAGAGACATCGCCCTAACTCTGTGGTAAGGCGAGGGCTACTGCATCAGGAGCGGGTGCAGCTAAAGAAGCGAGCTCACATTGGGTTCAGAGTATGTCAGCTAAATGTTGGGTCCATGACTGGGAGAGGTAGAGAATTGGCTGACTTGATGAGAGAAAAGAAAGTAGATGTTGTGTGTGTGCAAGAAACGCGGTGGAAAGGAAATAAAGCTAAAGAGTTGGGAGATGGATATAAGCTATATTATAGTGGGAGCAAATAAACAAGGTAGAAATGGAGTTTGGCATAGTACTGTCTAGGGAACTAAAGAACTCGGTAATAGAAGTGCATAGAAAGAATGACCGTATCATCAGATTGAAGATGTGGTATGGAGGAGAGATTCTGAATATTATAAGCGCATAGCACCACAAGTTGGTTGCACAGAAGAAGAGAAGGGAAATTTCTGGAGAGACATGGATGGAATAATGCAAGAACTGGAAGAGCATGAGAGGGTGATAGTTGGGGCAGATTTGAATGGCCATGTCGGAAGTGAAAATGAGGCGATTGGGCGGGTGCATGGGGGCCATGGAATTGGGGAGAGAAACCCAGAAGGAGAGAGTGTAGTGGACTTTGCTGTGTCATTCGACCATGGCAATAGTAAACACATTCTTTGAGAAGAAAAGGGAACACCTAATAACATATAGGAGTGGGGGAAGATTCTCCCAGATAGACTATTTCTTGTATAAAAGGATAAATCTGGTGGAGGTCAAGAACTGCAAAGTTATTCCAGGCGACCATGTAGCCCCCCAACACAGGCTGCCTATTGTATGGACTTGAAGTTGAAAAGGGAAAGAAAAACCAAAGCTAAGGGATAAGGAAAATTAAATGGTACGAATTACAGAAGGAAGGGGATAAGAAGAGAGAGTTTAAGAGGAGGGTTTTGGAGGATATTGATATAGGGATTGAAGATGTTCAAGAATGGTGGGCACGAAATGCAGCAGTAATAAGAAGGCATGGAAAGGAGCTGCTAGGAGAGACATCTGGTATCATATGGGAGAAAGGAGAGTGGATGGTGGGATGAAGACATTGAGAAAGTAGTAAAAGATAAGAAGGAGGCAAAGAAAAGATGGGAAGAGTCACAGTCAGTGGAAGACAGAAATAGGTACAGAGACAAAACAAGGTGGTGAAAAAGGTGGTAGCCCAGCTAAAGCAAAGTCGTATGATGATGTGTATAATGAGCTGGGGACAAAGGAAGGATTAAAGAAGATGATCAAGCTATCAAAGGCTAGAAATAAGAGCACCAAAGATATAACACATATCAAACAAATAAAGGATCAAGAGGGTGTAGTGCTTAGAAAGGAGGAAGACATTGTGAAGAGAATGGAAAGAATATTTCGAACAGTTGTTAAATGAAGAAAATAATAGACTAATAAGAGAGGATGGGCAAGTGAACATTGGCATGGTAATGAGGTTTTTCTAGGCAAGAGGTACTAAATGCACTGAAGAAGATGAAGAATGGGAAGGCAACCGGACCAGACATGATCCCAGTGGAGGCATGGAAAGCATTAGGAGATGAAGGAGTGGATATACTGTACGATCTTATGATAAAGATCCTTGAACAGGAAAAGATACCAAATGAGTGGCGTGGGAGTATATTGATCCCAATTTTTAAAGGGAAAGGCGATGTCCAAGAGTGTGGTAATTATAGGGGCATTAAATTGATGTCCCACACTTTGAAGATACTGGAAAGGATGATAGATGCTAGACTGAGAAAGAAGTACAAATAGGTAAAGAGCAGAATCGCGGGATTTATGAAGGGAAGGGGAACAACAGATGGTATATTTTGTCTGAGGCAAATAATGGAGAAATTCGAGGAAAGACAAAGGGACCTACATATGGTATTCATTGACCTTGAAAAGGCTTATGACCGAGTCCCGAGACAAGAGGTATGGAAAGGAGCCTGAGGGAGAAGATGGTGCCCAGAGAAGTATGTGCGATTGATACAAGAGATGTACCGGAATGTATTTACCAGAGTGAGGAGCAGTGTTGGGGAGACAGAAGGTTTTGAGGTGAGAGTAGGATTACACCATGGGTCGGCTCTGAGCCCATTATCTTTAACATAGTGATGGATGTTATAATAGCGGAAGTAAGGGAGACAGTACCATGGAACATATTGTATGCGGATGATATTGTTCTGTGTGCAGAGAGCAGGGAAGATCTGGAAGTGAAATTGGAAAGATGGAGACAAGTACTGGAGGACAGAGGAATGAGAATAAGTAGATCCAAGACAGAATATATGTGTACCACCACTGAGGGGGATGATAGAGAAAGTATTCAGCTTGGTGGAGAGCAAATAAGGAGAGTTGATAAGTTTAGTATTTGGGATCTTTTGTTAACGCTGGAGGAAGTATGGAAGAAGAAGAATTAAAACACTCGGGTACAGGCAGGCTGACAACTTGGAGAGCGGCCTCAGGAGTTTCTTTGGGACAAAAGAGTGCCGCTTAGGTTAAAAGGAAAATTTCACAAGACGGTGGTAAGAAAAACAGCAATGCTGTATGGTACGGAAACAGCAAGCATGAGAAAAGCAGAGCAGAAGAAGATGGATGTGGCAGAAATGAGAATGCTTAGGTGGATGTCTGGGGTAACAAGAGTGGATAGGATCAGAAATGACTACATAAGGGGTCATCTAAGGTGGTGGAAGTATATCAAAGAAAGTGCAGGAGGGAAGGCTGAGATGGTATGGACACCTGTTGAGGAGAGATGAGGACCACGCTGGGAGACATACTATGGGGGTGGAGGTGCAAGGAAGAAGAAAAAGAGGGAGACCAAGAAAGAGATGGAAGGACTGTGTGAGAGGAGACTTAAATGAGAAGGGAATTGATGAGGCAGAAGCACAAGATAGAAATAGATGGAAACGGCTCATCCGAAACGGCGACCCCATATAAAAATGGGAACAAGCTGGGAAGAAGAAGAATGCTTTCATTTACTTTTAACCAAAACTCGTGTGTTCTCCCCCCTCCCCCACCCAAAACCCCGGTTTCCCAATAGGGTCCCCACCCCCCATTACCGTTTTTTTTAGGTTTTCGGGTCAACACTACACATGTTTTCAAAACTAGCGCCAAAACAACGGCCGCCATCTTGTTTGTATTCGTCCGACGATGCTCTAGCAGAAAGTACTCGTGCCCGACGAATCTGCAGGCGACTCCATTTATTATTCTTTTGTCTTCCACCATATGTCAGTACAGTCAGTTTTTTTGGAAGATCAAATTGTAAAATTTATTATTGCAATTAATTATTAATACAAAATTTAATTAGTGCTAGGCAAAGCAGCACTTCAAAGATAGGAGTGAATTAAGACCAAAATGTGTAAAATACGAAATTTTCGAATAGACGACACCTCTACGCCTATGAGATATGACTTTTTTGGTAACCCTATATAAGCATTTTCTATATTAAACTTTGCTGAAATTGCAATTTAATTGTTAAAATTTAATACTTTCTTTCATAAAACTTTATTTGCCTATCTGTTTTGAGAGAAATACAAAAACCGTGTAACAAATGATATTTAAAAGCGAGAAAAGGAATCTTTTTTGGTCCTTCATCCTCAGCGTCTTGGCTGTGGATACGTTTTCTCTGTCGACGTCTTCTTCTATTTTCGCTCCTTAATGTGGCACATAATTATAATGATGACTTCACTTTTAAAACTACAATATCATTATCATATATGTCACATAACAAAGTAAAAACCATCTTGAGCAAGTGTCTATATAGATCAGGACGACTTAACCAAACTGCTATGAACCACTTTTCATAGCAATGTAATAGCAAGGAATTGTAGTTTGTTAGCTTATAGGTAACTAGGCTTATGTCCTCAAACTACTCATCAACAAATAATAGGGACTCTATTTTATTCTTTTGAGCGTCTATGCGTTCAGGGTTAGCAGGTGATTGGATGTGGGTCTTCGATCCCTCTATGCCACCACGTTCTGATTGGTTAATCGTTTCCTTCGTTATTTCCATCCTCACTCTTTCAAATATCTTGCTTATGTCGCCAGTAATGAACATTCCTCACTTGTTTTCCAATTCTAGTTTAGTGTTTTTTATGCAGTGATAATATTTTCTTTCATCTCACGATATAGCCTATAGTAATGACAAGGTCCCCCGTGTTAGAATATTAAACTTTTATTTATGATGAATTGGTAATGCTGATTATACGCTTGGGTGCAGTCATTTGTTTTACCCATAATTCTTGCGTTATGATGTGCGTGGCATGACGCCGCTTTTGAAAGTAGTGTAACCGGCAAGTTGACCGCCAAAGGTACTCTGTACTGCTGTATCTCCCACATTCTCCATTAAAGTGACTCATTTATGAAGTGATTGGTTATTTAATAACCCACCATCATGTCCTCGTCGGTCACAGGTTATGGGCCCAGCTCAAGCAAGAGGATGTTGTATTTTGATGGTGATGAGGAGAAATATGAAATGTGGGAGATAAAATTTCTAGCCCATCTGAGACTTCGAAAGCTTATCCTAGACGAAAGTGAAGATCGAACTTCAGCAGAATTCATCGACAAAAATGCTGACATTTTCGCCGAGATCGTTCAAGTTCTAGATGACAAGAGCCTCCAATTAATAATGAGAGATGCAGTCAACGATGGAAGAAAGGCATTAGCGATTCTACGGGACCATTACCAAGATACAGGCAAACCAAGAATCATCTCCCTCTACACGGAGCTGACGTCACTGAAAATGAGAGGGGAAGAATGTGTGACTGATTATTTTCTTCGAACGGAGACAACCTCTACTTCGTTAAAGTCAGCTGGTGAAACGATCAGCGACAGCCTTCTTATTACTATGGTGTTGAAGGGTCTTCCAGAGGAATTTACTCCATTTAATACTGTTGTTATGCAGAAGGATAGTGAGCCTACGTTTCTGGAATTCAAGTCTTTGCTACAGAGTTATGAAGAAAGCCTGAGGAGTCGAGAGGCACATAGGCCTAATGTAATGAGTGAGAACGTCCTTAAGGTGAATTATAAAAATCCTGATTTTCAGTGTGGTGGGTCTGCCAGTGGCTCATCAGTAAGGTGTTTCTCATGTGGTAAGCCTGGACATAAGTCTTTCGAGTGTAGGTTGAAGAAAGACAGAGGTAAGTGGTGCAAAGAATGCAAAACCATTACACACAATTTTGATGAATGCAGAAAGGCTAATAGGCCTGCTAGATTTTCTAGTGCAACTGTGAATGTTTTGTAAGCCTAGATCCACTAATAATTATAGTGATGAAGAATGTTGTTTCAAAATAAGTTGCTCTAATTGATAACATATCTACAGATGTATGTAACGTTCTTGTTGATGTGGTGCTACTACCCACATCATTACTGATAAATCCAAGTTTAAGTGTTTTGATGAAGACTTTGATGAATCAAAACATATGGTTGAACTTGCAGATGGTGCAAGATGCAAGAATATTGTTAAAGGTAAAGGTAAAGCTAAAATTGTACTTCATGATGCAAATGGTATAAAACAAGAATGTGTTTTTCTTGAATAATGCCTTGTACCTATATTCCTTCTTTTAAGCAGAAATTTTTTTTTTTTGTTTTATTTTCTGTACAATCAGCTGTTAGTAAAGGAGCTATAGTAAGCTTTAATCCTAATCATTCTGAGTTGATAAGCCCAAATGGTGTGTCTTTTTAAATAAATAAGAAAGGTAAGCTGTATTATCTAAATAATGTAAGCTCATGTAAATCTCGTTCACTAGAGGAGTGGCATAAGGTTTTGGGACACTGCAATGTTAAAGACATTTTGAAGTTGAAGATAAAGCTGAAGGTATGAAAAATTAGTGACAAAGTAATTTTGATTGCATAAATTTGTCATGAAGGTAAAATGCATTTATCTAGGAACAGATTACCAGATGAGAGAGCAAAGAGTAAAACTGGAATTTGTACATTGTGATCTTGCTGGACCAATGAGTATTGAATCAAGGGAAAAATCTAAATATTGTATTGTTTTTGTAGATGATTATTCACGATGTTTTTGTTTATTTCTTGAAACAGAAAAGTGATGCACTTAATGCTACTAAGAAATTCCTTGCTGATACTAGTTCTCATGGTGTTGTTAAAAGATTAAGGTGTGATAATGGAGGAGAATATACTTCTTCAGAATTTAAAGAATTTCTGGTAAGTAATAAGATTAAACAAGAATTTTCGTCACCAAATTCACCACACCAAAATGGTACTGCTGAGAGAATGTGGCGTACTATTGTTTTTTGAAATGGCTATGGCGTGGACATTGTTTTGAAATGCAGTTAATCTAAACAATAGTGGCGATTCGAGTATTTGTTTGGAAAAGGGAAAATGAGAGGATGGAAATATGTGTTGATTTGATTAACTGAAGGGTTCATAGCAGTTTGGTTAAGTCGCCCTGATCAATAGAGACACTACTGATCAAGATGGTTTTGACTCTATCTTATGTGACGTATATGATTATAGACGTTGTAGTTTCAAAACTGAAGTCATTATTGTAATTATGTGCTGAAAATACAAGACATGTCGACAGAAAAAACGTATCCACAGCCAACTCGCTGAAGAAGAGAAACTAAAAAAAAAAAAAAAAAGGACTCCTTTTCTCGCTTTTGAAATATCATTTAATACACGATTTTCGTATTTCTATCAAAATCAAATAAGCAATTAAAGTTTTATGAAAAACAGTATTAAACTTCAACGATTAAATTGCAATTTCAGCGAAATTTAATATCGAAAATGCTTATATAGGGTTACCAAAAAAGTAATATCTCATAGGCGTAGAGGTGTCGTCTATTCGATAATTTCGAATTTTAAATCCTTAATTCACTCTTATCTTTGAAGTGCTGCTTTGCTTAGCGCTAATTAAATTTTGTTTCAAAAATTAATTGCAATAATAAATTTTACAATTTGATCTTCCAAAACTGACATATCTTCTTCTTCCTAGCTTAAACCCATTTTTATATGGGGTCGCCATTGCGAATGAGTCGTCTCCATCGATTTCTGTCCTGTGCCTCGTTCTCATTTATACCTTTCAATTCCATATCTTCCCCTACACAATCACACCATCTCTTTCTTGGTCTTCTCTTCTTCCTTCTACCCTGCACTTCCATTTCCATCGTATGTCTTCCAACATGACGTTCCTCCCTTCGTAACAGGTGTCCATACCATCGAAGCCTTTCCTTGCTTCCCTGTATTTTCTTCGTAGTTTCAGCTACCTTTATCGATCCTCTTATACACTCATTTCTAATCCTATCTTCCCTTGTTATTCCCGACTTCCTCAAGTGCTGCTCTCCACCTCTCCAACTCCTCCTTCCCCTCTGAACACAACACAATGTCATCCACGTATAATATGCACCATGGCACTGCTTCTCTAACATCCCTGGTCATTACATCCATCACGATGTTGAAGATGAATGGGCTAAGTGCTGACCCCTGGTGTATCCAACTCCTATCTCAAATCCATCCGTCTCTCCAACACTACTCCTCACTCTAGTATACACATTCCTGTACATCTCCTGAATAATTCTGACATACTTTTCCGGCACCATCTTCTCCCTCAAACATCTCCATATTTCTTGCCTTGGCACTCTGTCATAGGCCTTTTCAAGGTCTATGAATACCAGATGCAGGTCTCGTTGTTTTTCTCTGAATTTCTCCATTAGCTGCCTTATGCAAAATATTCCATCCGTTGTGCCGCTTCCCTTCATAAATCCTAACTGTTCCTTCCCTATTCTAACTTCCTCTCTCAGCCTGCTATCTATTATTCTTTCCAAAATCTTCAACGTGTGAGACATTAGTTTTATACCTCTATAATTACTGCATTCCTGGACATCACCTTTACCTTTAAATATAGGTATCAATATGCTTTCCCGCCATTCTTCTGGTATCTTTTCCTGTTCGAGTATTTTTACCATCAGATCATACAAGATGTCTACCCCTTCCTCTCCTAAGGCTTTCCAAACTTCGACTGGGATTAAGTCAGGTCCTGTTGCCTTCCCATTCCTCATTCTTTTTAAGGCTCATATCACTTCATCTCTAGATATCCCCATTACCATTCCCATGTTTACTTGTCCATCCTCTCTTACAAGTCTTTCATTTTCTTCATTTAGCAGTTGTTTGAAGTACTCTTTCCATCTTTTCAGGATGTCTTCTTCTTTTTATGACCCTACCATTCCTATCTTTCATTTTGCTTTAATATGGGTGATGTTCCTTTGTTCTTTTATTTCTTACTTTTGACAGTTTGAGCATCTTACTCAACCCTTCCTTGGTTTCCAGTTCATTATAAACCTCTTCATATGCCATTGCCTTAGCTTGAGCTACCACCCTTTTTACTTCTTTGTTTCTATCTCTTAATCTTTCTCTGTCCTCCAGCAGCTGTGACTCTTCAAATCTCTTCTTTGCCTCCCTTTTACCCTTCACCACTTTCCCCACCTCTTCTCCCCACCACCAGCTCTCCTTTTCCTCCCATACTATTCCAGATGTTTCCCCTAGTATCTCCTCTCCATGTCTTCTAATCACTGATGCATTATGCCTCCACCATTCTCCCGCAACTTCAATTCCCAGATCAACCTCTCCCAGCACTCTTCTCCTGAACTCTCTCTTCTTATCATTATCCCTCCCTAACAATTTATACCACTTGATTTTCTTTACCCCATTCGTTTTCGTTTTCTTTACTCTTTTCATCTTTAAATCCATACAAAGGAGCCTATGTTGGGGGGCCACGTGGTCACCTGGGTATAAAACTTTACAATTCCTAACTTCCACCAGCCTTGATCTATTGTAAAGGAGGTAATCTATTTGTGTGCATCTACCGCCACTCCTGTATGTTCAAGTGCTCCCTCTTCTTTTTGAAGATGTGTTCACTATTGCCATTTCAAAGGACATGGCAAAGTCTACTATACTCTCTCCTTCTGGGTTTCTCTCCCCAATCCCATCCCAGTCCTGTCCATGCACACGTTCAATTACATCCTTTTCATTTTGCCACAACCGACATGTCCATTAAAGTCTGCCCCCACTACAGTCCTCTCCTGCTCTTCCAGTTCTTGCGTTACCTCACTCATTTTGTTCCAAAAACGGCTCTTTTCTTCCTCTTGTGGAGCATAAGCGCTAATGATGTTCATTGTTTCCCCTCCATAACATATCTTCACTCTCATAATGCAGTCATTCTTTCTACTCACTTCCGTCACTGCATTCTTCATTTCCCCCGACAACACTACACCAACGCCATTCCTACCCTGCTCATTTGCTCCACTATAGATTAACTTGTAGCCATCCCCCAGTTCTTTAGCTTTATTACCCTTCCATCGAGTTTCCTGCACACACAAAATATCCACTCTCTTTATTCTCATTAACTCCGCCAACTCTCTTCCTCTCCCTGTCATAGACCCAATATTGAGCTGGCCTATTCTGATCACATTTAGAGCTCGCTCCTTTAGCTGCACCCGCTCATGATGCAGTAGCCCTCGCCTTGTCACAGAGTTAGGGCGATGTGTCTGTGCATCGTTTACGGAGTACGCCCTAGCCCTATTCTCATCAATATCACGACTCATTTCATTGGTTTTGGCGTGGGTTTTTACAGTCGGATGCCCTTCCTGACACCAACCCTCCCTATTTATCCGGGCTTGGGACCGGCACCCATTGAGGCTGGCTTGCCCCCACAGGAGGCTAGATTGCCAAAAACTGACATATGGTGGAGACAAAGAACAATAAATAAATAACTATTGACTATGTCCTTAAATGGAGCTCTATGTTTCTCATCCCCCTTCAAACGTATTATTCATCTTTGTATTGCCTCTCTCACTCCAATTAGTCATTTGCCGATTTATATAAGCAATTTAATCATAGGGGACAATTGTCGTCATCTTAGACTAGTGTAAGGACGACATTTCCATCGAAATGTCCGTCTTCCCAATGTATTTACCTCTTTTTTATTTATACCAAAATGTAGAGCAGTTTGCAGCCTTTCCACCAATGTATGTATCATAAAATTTGCAACATCCTGTACGCTTATTATATGTATATTTGTAAGTGCGACAAAGCACAATCACAGCGAGGCTCTGTTCGTTTTTTGTATGTACGTGTGATGGACACTGCAATAATTCTATACGCACAGCCTCCTTATATATGTCCTTTTCTGACCAATAAATCAGTAAGAATTTCTCCTTATCTCAATCCAGTCCTCACAACTGGTGACCTCTTGGATTTAGGACAGTGAATCGGCAGTTTTGCCTCAGCCGTTAAGGGATTAATTACCGCTGCTCACCTTCAGAGCCGTTAGCAGACTTTTTACAGTGCCTTAGTTTAGGTCTCTGAATGCTCTTATCTTGGTCGAGCCACAAAAGCCATTAGCGGACTCAAAACGCCACATCACTCACAGGAGTATTTTGGCACCGTAGCAAAGTGAGATGGAGGACTTTTAGAACTCGAGACAAGGATGGGAGTTTACCATTCCACCCCCCACCCCCTGCGTAGTTCCTCGACGCCCCAATCTATGCCCTTGTGAGCCGCGGCCACACCACCTAAGTCGCACTCCGTCAAACAGCTGCCCTTGTCCTAGCAGAACATTGTAGCCTGGCTCCAACAGGCGGATATCCAATTTCAGCTCCACAGGATCACCACAGAGGGCACCAAGTTGGACCTAGTCGCCTTAGCTCTCCCGGAGGATATAGTTGGACCGTCTCGCCCCATGGATGTCCACCCTATTGGGAGAGATCCCTTATGATGACCTTAGGATGCAGCTGATCCAGATCCTCTCCCTCCTGGTTCCCATGAGAGCCAACCAAATTAACGACCTGGTGGTCAGCCCCGTCATCACCGAGGACCCGAGATTAGCCTGGCACAAGCTACAGGCCCTGGTATTGCTGCCGGAGAGAGACTCCCACGGGCAGAGGAAATCGGTAAGCATCCTGAGGCAGCTCTTCCTCTGCCAACTTGCCCCTCAAGTACGCGGCCAGATCGAGGACACTGACGACATGAAGATGGAGAGCCCTGGGTAATGAGCACATAAGCTCTACAATGCCACCCACGCCACAAAACTCACCTCCCCGCCATCAGCCAACAACCTGCAGCAGGAAGACCCCAAGGAGGTGGCAATCGACGCAACCTTCCAGAGGAGGGGACCCTTGCAGCCCCGCCAGAACATCAGCTGGTGTATCTACCACCAGAGATACGGGAAAAAAGCAAGGAAGTGTGTGCGCTTTTGCTTCTTCATGCCTCAAAAAAACATGGAAGGCAGCACCCAAAACTACTCTCCTTGGCTGTGACGGTAGCCAGGTCCCACCACAGAGGGCTCTACTTCAAAGACGTGATCTTCAGCCACCGGATGCTGATCGACACCGTGGCCATGCAAGTAGTATTCCCACCATCAGCAGAGGATCGTAACCATGCCCTAGCCGCCCTTGTAGCCGCCAATGGGACCCCCATTCGCTCCTATGGCACTAAGACCCAGGCCATCGTATTTCTAAGTCAGACATACACCTGGCTCTTCATCATTGTGGATGTCAGAACCCCCCCTCATCGGAGCAGACTTCCTTGCCCACCATGGGCTTCTAGTGGATGTAGCTCCCCAACGCCTCCTGTCATGGAAACCTGCCTCTCTCTCCCTCTAAACGCGGGTACTGGGGCTCCCGCCATCTGCTCTGTCCTCTTCCACAAGTACGGCTCCCTCCTACAGGAGTTCCTGGACATCTTCCAACCCGAGCTCTGCCAGATACCCGTGGAGAAGGTCTACAGGGAAACCTTGACAGTGCCAGGAGGATTATTCCCGGTTGACAGCCACAACGAGGACGTCCCCCTGTCAAGACTCCATGCAGTTGTCCAGATATTCATCCCTACAGCAAGACCTTCTCTTGACGGAACGAAGCAGTTCTGACTGAAAGCCTTGGATTCCTGCATACACGTCTTCGTCAGAAACGCTGCACCCGCCCGTCACTAACGAGACCCTGTCGAGGACCATATCGAGTCATCGCCAAGAGGAAAAAGCTAGCTTCCTTCATCAGCCAATCAATGGCTGCCCCCGAGGACTGGGTCTCCATCGACCAGCTGAAACCCGCCTCCTTTCCTGATGAAGTTGACACCGCAGAAGTATCTCACAGGCCTTCCCCTCTGAACGATGTTCCACCGGGATGTTCCAGTGCCCTCAGACATTGCCAAAGCTGCCCAAAGAGAGCAGTTAAACCCCTCAGGACTACCATCAGGGCCGGCATCCGGCTGTCCAACTCATCTGAAGACGAGGAGCCAGAAGACATGCCCCGGCAGATGGAATTACGAACCTGTGAACTCCTCCACCCTCCAGCAAGATACCAATGACCAATCATCCAATGATCTTTACCATAAACATCGTCTTGGTGGTGGAGTATCTGTAAGGATGATATTTTTACTGAAATTCTGTTTTCCCTATGTATATACCTCTTTTTTACATAAACCAAAATGTAGAACAGTGTACGGCCTTTCTGCCGATATCAAATTATGTATCATAAATTTACAAATCCTGTACGCTTAATTAGATGTATATTTGTAGGTGCAAGAAAGCACAATCACGGTTGAGGTCTCCTCCCTTTTTCCGAATGTACGTGTGACAGACACTACAATTCCATCCACACAGCCTCCTTACCTTATGTGTCCTTTTCAATAAATCAGTAAGCATTTCTCATTGTCTCAGTCCAGTACTCACGCTAGGTTTCATCGCCCAGGTAGGGGATCCAGCAGGAGAACCAGACATTCATAGCTGTAAATTTTCTGCATTTGGACTGTTTTTCCTTTGTTTATCATTATATTTCCATTTTTTAAAATAATTTTCAGTAATTTGCGATTGCTTTCGTGAACGGAAAATAATGCAAGCACAACAAGCTGATATGTCTATATGGATATGCTTTCCTGGTGCTCAATAGTGAAACGAGCCAATTCTATTTCTTCCTCTTTTTCAAAAATTGCTTGTCTTGGTACATGAAAAATACCAATTGGTAGAAAATACGATTGTGAATTCGCGTTTTTATCCAAGGAAACCTTTCTTGTTAAGCAACACCCAACGATATAGAAACAATAGGCATATAGCCATAATCTGTGACTGTGTGACGTCACCCGAACCGGTCATAGTGACAATTTACTGATGTCAACTTAGGGTATGGCCACACCGGATGCGGGAAGCGTCGAAGTGCATGCATAACTCAGGCAGGAGAAATAGCGTTCAAAAACGACACATGGCTATACCAGATATGCCACCGTCCCGCATGTCACTATCAGAGGTCAAAGATATACTTCTGTGCAAATTGTCAAGTTTGGATAGGAAATTGTCTCAAATAGAAAACCTAAGAGTTAAACTTGATGATAGACTGCTTAAGACCTAACAGTCTTTTGATTCTTTGCTTGCAATACTAGAAGTCATCTCACAAGACAAACGACGCACCATAGACAACCCGTCTATCCCAAAGTATCTTTCAGGAAGAAGTAACCTTAATGGCAGTAAATGTCGTGATAATATGAGGTTAAAATCCATATTTTCTTTTTACTTCCCTTGCAGTTATTACTTTAAGGGAAGTAAATAGAAAATATGGATTTTAACTTTTTATTATTACAAAACTAACTGCATATAGGGTAACTTCCTTAAAGATACTTAGAAAACAAAGGGACCAGAATTAACCCTTAAACGCCGAAGTGGTAAAAATCAAAAACTCCCCGAATGCTGGAGCCGGTTTTGAGTGAGCGCGGAAGCGGAAAAAATAATTTTTTCAAAAAATCACAGCGCGCTTAGTTTTCAAGATTAAGAGCTCATTTTTGGCTCCTTTTTTTGTCATTGCCTGAAGTTTAGTATGCAATCATCAGAAATGAAAAATAATATCATTATCATATGTAAATAATGCGATATATGGTAGCAAAAAAAAGAAAATTCATACATAATTGTATTAAAATCACACTGTGCAAAAAACGGTAAAAGCTATCGAGTTTCTTTTTTTCGTTGTATTGTACACTAAATTGCAATCATTTTGATGTATAATACATTGTAAAACAATAAAAGCAACACCGGAAAAATATTATCACAAAATGATGTACGAATTCGTAATGCGCGGACGTAAAAAAATGTTTTTTTCAAAAATTCATTGTAAATCTAAATATTGTTCTAGAGACTTCCAATTTGTATCAAAATGAATACAAATGATTGAATATTACGATACTGTAAGAGTTTTAGCCTACAATTGCAGTTTTCGACCATTTCTGACGAGTTAAAAATGACCAAATGTCGAAATTTTTTTATAAATTTTTTTTATATGCAATTATTTCGGAAATTAGAAAAGCTACAACCTTCAAATATTTTTCCTTTTATTCTACATGAAATTGCGCACATTTTCATATATAAAACTCTATGAAATGCCTAATATGAGAACGGAGCAAATTTTGCGAGAATGCGATGTACGCAATTCGCGATTTATGGCGGAGAATCCGCGCGCGGAGGGAAGGAAAGTTTTTTTCATAAATTCACCATAAATCGAAATATTGTGCTAGAGACTTTCAATTTGTTGCAAAATGAAGGTAAATGATTGAATGTTACTAAAATATAAGAGTTTTAGCTTACAATTGCGTTTTTTGACCATTTCTGTAGAGTCAAAGGTGACCGAACGTGGTTTTTTTTCTATTTATCGTGATTTATATGCAAATATTTCGAAAATGAGAAAAGCTACAACCTTCAATTATTTTTTGTTGTATTCTACATGAAATCGCGCACATTTTCATATATAAAACTTTATGTAACGGCTAATTTTAAATGGTGCAAACATTACCACAATCGCACGTATGATTTTTTCGGAAGAGTTACCGCGCGGACGTAAGGAAAATGTTATTTTTTTCATAAATTCACCATAAATCGAAATATTGTGGTAGAGACTTCCAATTTGTTACAAAATGAAGTTAAATGATTGAATATTACTAAAATATAAGAGTTTAGCTTACAATTGCGTTTTTCGACCATTTCGGTAGAGTCAAAATTGACCAAAGGTTGAAAATTTGTCACTTATCATTTTTTATATGAAAATATTTCAAAACTGATAAAAGCTACAACCATGGGTTGTTTTTAGTTGTATTGTGCATGAAATTGCGCACATTTCCATATATAAAACTATGTAACGGCTAATTTTAAAATGGTACAAACATTACCACAATCGCATGTATGATTTTTTTCGGAAGAGTTACTGCGCGGACGTAAGGAAAAAGTTTTTTCATAAATTCACCATAAAAATCGAAATAGTTGTGCTCAGTAGACTTCCAATTTTTTTCAAAATTAAGGTAAATAGTTGAATATTACTAAAATATAAGCGTTTTAGCTTACAATTGCGTTTTTTGATCATTTCGGTAGAGTCAAAGTTGACCGAAGGTTGAAATTTTTGCACTTATCGTTATTTATATGGAAATATTTCATAACTGATAAAAGTTAGAATCATGAGTATTTATTGTTGTATTTTAAATGAAATTGCGCACATTTTCATATATAATACTTCATGTAACGGATAATTTAAAACGGTGCAAAAGTTATGTCAAAGTGACGAAATAATTTCCGAGAAGTGTCACTGATACTTTTTAGTGCGATAAGAAAGAAATTCGCGCTTGCGCGCCTGCGTAACGATTGTAAACAAAACAACGCCTTGATCCGTGAACTCCCAGCATCCCAAAGGCGCGTGATTCAAAAGTTTTTGGCTGGTAGGCCTATAAGTATTTTTCCGCGAATTTAAAAAAAAATTTTTTTGAGTCGACGTATGGTACGTCCATTTGGCAATCGGGGGAGATTTTGACTCAACGTTTAATACGTCCATTCGGCGTTTAAGGGTTAATTGCAAATTATATAAAACTTGATTAATAATTGAAGGCATTATGTTGAAATAAAACGATTGACTGGTATTTAAAAAAGTAGTTCAATAGTGAAGTTTTGATAAAAGAGAGTAACACAAGGAAAAAACAGTTTTGCTTGTACATTCATTGTTAACATTAATGAGGAAAGTACAAAGCACCACGAATATTTCATAAATCAGTTATGCTGCAGCACTAAGAATTCGTATAGTTATCAAGTCTATGCAGCTGGACAAGGCTTATTTGTGGGTGGCTGAGTGAATAATAGTTGGCACTTTTAAGTTTACGTAGAGACTGGGACTCGAATGCATGACACCAATGGCCACATTTAAGGGGCACTCGTTATATTCTTCTTCTTCCCTTTCTTAAAGAAAATGTAATTTTATGGAGTGTTTCACGGGGATCCCACAAAGGTCACCTCCGAAACACCTTTATGATCAATTCTTCTGTAACCATTACCACCAGACAAGACAGACTGAACAGGTGAAACTTCGGCAACTGATTAACAATTCATCTCACCATGTCAAGTTGGAGGTTCTATATATATATATATATATATATATATATATATATATATATATATATTGTGGTCCTTTTGAAACATCACTTTAAATTCAGTAACGAACTCATCCCCAGGGAAAACATTTAGACAATCGAGGTGGTCGAGGATTCACCAGGCTACATTCATATAAGAACTCTGTCTATTTGCTTGCCACTTTATTGAGAACAACAATGAATGTAGTCTGAATGTACACAAATGTGAGGTTTTGGAATAACTGCTGATGAAGTATACATTACAGATATGGAATACGTAACTCGATATGGTTACTGAATAGATAACAAATGTAGTCACTTAATACATAAAAGTTTCTATGCTAATATCAGTTACTTGACAATGATATTATGCTTTAAACAATTTCTTGGTTACTAATGAAAGTTTTTTAATAAGGGAATTAACTTCACAACGTAGTTATTAACATAATAAATAAAGGGGAGTAACCATTCAAGTAACATAGTCCCTATTCATATAGAAAATGGTGTTGTTCTGGGAGGAGATGCCGGGAACCACCACAGTATTTTAAAACATGTTACATTGCTTGTTGGCAACTGCAGAGGGTCGAGCCGTCCCACTTGTCTTGTGTGGCCACCCACATAAGATATGCAATATTTCAAACTGCCGCGGGAACCTCTTCCCTGCACCCTCCACGCTCACCATGTCCGGTGTGGCCTCCCCTTATGAAGCTTCAAACGGTGTGGGTGACGTCACAAAATCACAAGCGCAGATGAGTCTTCATCTCTGGAGTGGGATCATTGATAACTACTATAACGGGTGGGTGGGGGGACCCTTTTCATTACTATGTATCGTGAGATGAATGGAATTATTATCACTGCATAAAAAAGAAACACCAAACTAGAACCGGAAAACAAGTGACGGATATTCATTACTGGTGACATAAGCAAGGTATCTGAAAAAGTGAGGATGGAAATAACGATGGGAAAGATAAATAAGATAAACCTTTCAAATGTAGTAGAGGCAAAGAAGGAAAACCCACATCCGATCACCTGCTAATTAACACTGAGTTCATTGTTCTGGGTCCCAACCTTCATATGGTTTGGGAAATCATATAAATGCAGTTAATCTAAGCAATAGTGGTGCGTCGGGTATTTCTTTGGAGAAAGGGAAAATGAAAGGATGGAAATATGCGTTGATTTGATTAACTGAAGTGGTTCATAGCAGTTTGGTTAAGTCGCCCTGATCAATAGAGACACTACTGATCAAGATGGTTTTTGCTCTGTCCTATGTGACGTATATGATTATAGACGTTGTAGTTTCAAAACTGAAGTCATTATTGTAATTATGTGCTGAAAATAGAAAACGTGTAGACAGAGAAAACGTATCCACAGCCAACACGCTGAGGAAGAGGAACTAAAAAAAAAAAATCCTTTTCTCGCTTTTTAAATATCATTTGTTACACGATTTTCGTATTTCTATCAAAATTGAATAGGCAATTAATGCTTTATGAAAGAAAGTATTAAATTTTAGCGATTATATTGCAATTTCAGCAAAATTTAACATAGAAAGTACTTATACAGGGTTACCAAAAAAGTCTCTTATAGGCGTAGAGGTGTAAGCGTAGTACTCCCACTAGAAGAAGCGGAAAGACTGGCAACATCCTTCGCCAATAGGACTAGCTCAGGTAACCTCTCCCCTGAAACAAGAAGAATTCAGGATCAACTAGCACCGATTCGATGGGAGGAGATCGATGCGGCCTGCCACAGACCAGACGATACTGACATCCCTTACACAGTAGAGGAACTGAAAGCAGTTTTTAAAGTTGGCAGAGACACAGCACCAGGAGCAGACAGGATAACATACACCATGATCAGCAAAATGGGTCCTGCAGGAGAAACAGCCTTTCTGAGAATCCTGAACAAAACACACATCGAGCACACAAGACCACAAACCTGGCGGCAGCAAGACACGCAGCCAATCCCCAAACCTAAAGATCCAGAGAACCCAAGACCAATCGCATTGGTGTCATGCATTGAGAAAACTGGAGAAAAAATGGTACTAAATAGAATGAAGTACAAGATTGGTCCACTGCACAAGCAGCTATATGCATATCAGGAAGGAGTCGGAACTACAGAGTGCATAACAGATGTTCTCAGCTATATAAATCAGAAGAAGGCCACAAGTAGTCTTCATAGATTTTGAAAAGGCTTTTGAACTAGCCAGTCCAGCAGCAATACTACAATCAGTAGTAAGGAAGGGAGTCCAAGGACACTTACTAGCCTGGACAAAAAACTACGTGTTGAGAAGGCAGGCCAGAGTAAAATTCCAAGGAGTGATGTCTACATTCCACGACTTGGAAAATGGCACCCCTCAGGGAGGAATTCTGAAGTCCATTTTTATTTAATATACTAATGGAGAATATAGCCTCCCTGCAGCTTCCAGAAGGCGTAGAAATCTTCATCTATGCCGATGATGTGTGTGTAGTAGCAAGGGAAGCTGTTAGAGTACCCAGAATGCAAAGGGCACTCAATGACATCAACAATAAATCAAATGAGCTAGGCCTAAAAATAAACATAAATAAAACAAAGGCCATGACAATAAAAGCCCACAGACCGCTGCAACCACTAACAATAGGAGCTGAGCCCATAGAATGGGTAGACAGCTACATGTACCTAGGAGTTGTCATAGATCAGCAGCTAACTTTCAAGGAAGAAATCAACAGTACTTGAGAGAAAGAGCAAATGCAAGACTTGCTGCCATGAGATACATGTCATCCCTGAAGGAAGGAGCAAATGAACACATACAAAGGAAGTACTACCTAGCCTGCACCAGAACATTGGTGGACTATGCTGCCCACTCTGATAAGGCTGACAGAGGCTCAGAAAGAATCACTGGAGGTCATTCAAAACAATGCAATGAGACTCATGCTAGGAGCACCTACATGGACAAGGCTGTGCAACCTCAGGCTTGAAACTAACCTGCCAAAGCTAGAGGATAGGATTGCACAGCGAAATGTAAGCACAATGGCCAAGATGTTCCTCTCAGAAAGAGACTCCATCTCTAAGAAAAGAGCAAGAGAGGAACTTGCCAAACACCCACAGATTCAAACTTCGAGTTCCTATGGTAAGGACCACAAAGTGACAACATCAAAAGTCTAGGCATGGCAGAAACACTGCTGCAACTAGGTCCAGACACAACACAGGGCACACAACAACTACCACCCTGGAAGAAGACACTACAATATACAAATACACAAGCCTGCCAAGAGCAAAAGAGGGACTGCACAGGAGAAGAGCTAAGAGCGGCAGCCTATGAAGCAATCAGAAACACTGAGACCATAGGGGCACAAACATACTACACTGATGGCACTGTAGATACTGAGAATCAAACTACGGGAGCTGCAGTATATTCAAGAAACTTCACAGCCTGCTGGAGGACCTCCAAACCACGCCTCCACTATGCAGACAGAGTTAACAGCAATAAGACAGGCACTGCTGTACTCACTGGAGAATGAAGTAGGGCCTGTAATCATCCACACAGACTCCAAGTCCTCAATGCAAGCCCTGCAACAACAGAAAATTAAAGAAAATAAGGCACTGCTGGCTGGAATTAAAACACTGCTACTCCAGCACAGCGGAAAGAGGAAGACCTGTCACCTTAAACTGGATACCCAGTCACATAGGAATTCCAGGCAATGAGAGGGCTGATGAGCTAGCCAAAAGTACAAAACACATTGACAGAGTGCAAAGTACATAATTACAACCTGCACTGCAACAAGTAAAAAATGCAATGAAACCACTCTGCAAAGAAAAATTGATAAATGACCATCGTGAGTGGGTAGAAAAGAACTCACCCGTCTGCCAGATGGTATAAGAAATCGACTGGTCTAGTGCCTCCTCCCATAGACAGGCACACACCAAGAAAACTTGCTGTGATCATCCACAGACTCAGGCTAGGATATAAAGCCTGCTGGGAAATTGTGGAAAACAGTGTCAGACCATGTGAACACTGTCAAGAAGAAACACAGCAACCACTCCTTCACTACCTGCTGGAATGCAGAGAAACAGCACAGCTAAGAGGTGCAGCACAAAATGCAATACCTGCACAAGATGCTGAGCATGTAGCTGCCACAGTCACAAAGACAATCATTGAAAACTTAGAAGAGCATGCCCAGGTGCTCTACAACCTACCTCCACCAAGGTAATCAAACTAATAAAATCAATCACCCTCATCACATCCCCTCATTGTAAGGCTCTATCCACATCATCCACTATCATTCTTTTAAACAACTTTACCTACAACTAAAATCCTCCCGCAGGGACCCAAGGGAGTAAAGGGTTGGACAACCCCACCTGCACCGCTTCTCCGATTTTCGAAAGCCTTACACTCATTCAACTTCTTCTATAATATGACATGATGGCCCTCTCTTACTGACACCATCATCCTTCCCCTGTCCACTCCTATCTCTACAACTAAAGATATTTCCAATTTCAAAAAACTAACCATGTACCTAAAGAATCTTTTCAGATCACCTACGGGCCGAACAAGGGAAAGGCCCGTGCCAACAAGAAGTGTTGGCTTAATACAACAACAACAACAAGTAGTAGATTTACACAGGAATTAATTCACTACTTTCTTTGAAGTGCTGCTTTGCTTAGCACTAATCAAATTGTTTGTTTCAATAGGTACTTGCAATAATAAATGTTACGATTGGAATTTCCAAAATCGTCATATGGTGGAGACAAAGAATAATAAATAATTAACTATCGGCTGGTCAAGTCGCCCTGATCAATAGAGACACTACTGATCAAGATTTAAATTTTAAAAATCAAAACGTTTACTGATATACATCTTTAAATGGAAGGTAGCAGCAGGCTGCTATACCCTCCTACAAAATTCAAAAGATTCCAGGCAAAAATTATAATAAATACGTAAATAAAAAACAGTAATGAAAAACAAATATTTCACATGATAAGAATTTTAACCCCAATTTATACAAAAGCAAATGCCAAGTTATAATATAAATTTTTATACAAATCTAATGTTGATATACTAAAGCAAATTTATAATAGGCAAAAGCCATACAAAACAAATATAACAAAAGTAAATTTTATATAAAAAAAAATGTTAAGAAAATGCACAAAAAATCTAGTTATACAAAATCCTACTAAAGGACAGGCAAATGGCTCACAATTATTCATTCCAAAATAAATTAGGAAATTTCTTTACAATTTTGGAACATACGTCATTTTTCAGGAAATAACATACTTGATTTATTGCATCATCTATTCTGGGGTTACGAAACAACATAATGTTGTAAGGTAAGTTTCCGTAACTCACTGCATAATTTACATTCAGAGTTTTTCATCATCCAAATTGTATTTCCCAATAATATTTATATCCCAAATGTAACCTCATTATTAATATTGTATATCTACCATATACAATATTACTGTTTTCAGACAAACAAATAGTGTCT
Source organism: Macrobrachium nipponense (assembly GCF_015104395.2). NCBI lineage: Eukaryota > Metazoa > Arthropoda > Malacostraca > Decapoda > Palaemonidae > Macrobrachium > Macrobrachium nipponense. The sequence goes on along the minus strand of NC_087224.1, from coordinate 18,203,665 downwards.
AAAACTGACACCACCATTGTTTAAAATTTGTCGAATTTCAGCCACTTTCCACAAAGACCTCTTGATTTTTAACCCTCTTTTTATTCTGCTCAGTCATTGTGCTTTCTGTATCAATATTATTTTTGTTTGTAGCATCCTTTGCCAAACTATCAGCCATCTCATTCAAATGAATACCAACGTGAGATGGTACCCAGAAAACTTAACAAAATGCCCTTGATCTTCTATTGCATATGCAAGTTCTTTACACTTACTAATTCCCTGTCAACTGGATACTATCTAGAGTGAAGCGCAAGAAGAGCACTCTGATAATCAACGAAAACAAACACGTCTTTCATCTTGTTTACTACTAAGGTTAACCCTTCATGAATGGCATGTCATTCAGCAGTAGTAGTAGAAGTTTTATTTTCTATTCTTTTTGACAGCGTCTCGTCAGTACTCGCATCATTTTCATAATATTCCTTCATAACCATCCCGCATCCAACCTTGATACCATTCACTGAACCATCACAGTACTTTATGGTATACTATTAGCTTTAGGTAATGTGTTGATTTTAGACAAAATTAATTGTTTCAATTCATAAGTGTTGCACTCTCTCTTGTTTTAGAGTAAAGTTTACAAATACTTACATTAATTTTGTAACTCTATCTTATGTGACGTGTGTGATTATAGCCGTTGTAGTTTCAAAACTCGAGTCATTATTGTAATTATGTGCTGAAAATTGACATGACAGAGAAAACGTATCCGCAGCCAACATGATGAAAACGAGGAACCAGGAAAGATTCCTTTTCTCGCTTTTTAAATATCCTTTGTTAACGATTTTTGTATTCTTGTCAAAATCAAATAGGTAATTAAAGATTTTAAAAAGAAATATTACATTTTAACGATTAATATGAAATTTTAGCCAAATTTAATACAGAGATTATTTATACGGAGTTAAGAAAAAAAGTCATATTGCTTCACCGTTGAGGTGTAATTTAGCAATAAACCGTTATGGATTTCACTTCCTTTTTCTTCACTGACTCATCTTTGAAGCTGGCTTGCCCAGCACTAAATAAGGTAGATCTAGGGTACTTATCCACGGCGGCCTAGACTATGGCATTGTAAGGACGACGCTTATCCATAATTTTCTCTGTATATAATTCATCATTCGCGTTGTTCTTACTTCCCTCCGAGAGAGCGTTCAGCGGGCTTTCCGCCAGTGTATAAAGCTTGTATAACCATATTTTGTGTACTTTTATATTTTGTATTTTATGTCTCTCAAGAAACACAAATCGGGTCTCGCCGACCCACTTTTGCTCTCGTGGGTCAGTAGCCACATTTCTGTCCGCATGCTGTATATTTATATTTCCTTGACTGTAATAAAAATCATACACTCTACCATGCCTCTTTGTCCACCTCTCACAACTGGTGACCTCCCGGTTTGGACGGTGACCCAAGCGGTTTTGGCTCAGCCATTAAGGGACTAACTACCGCCGCTCACCTTCAGAGATCTTTAACGGACTCACACGGTGCCTCAGTATAGATCTCTGAAAGCTCCTACCGTGGAAATAACCAACGCCTCTAACGGACTAAATACGGCATACCTGCCCAAGGTGTGTTCAGGCGTTTCCTCAAACGGTTTGCCCCGCCATTCACGACTCTGTCGACCGTTTCTGTGAGAGAGGACAATGGGCGCAGACAGTACCACGCGGGAAACCCAGGCCTCCCCCGCCCCAGCGACGGCCTCGGACACAGCGGCCGCTCAAGCTGTCAAATTGCCCCCCTTCACAACGGCTGACCCGACCGCCTGGTTCTTCCGAGCTGAAGGGCAATTCCGGATCGCGGGGCTCACGAACAAAGTACTGCAGGCTGACCTCGTCGCAGCGGCTCTCCCGACAGAGGTGTTCGACCGAATAACTCCCTGGCTGACCGGTCAAGCACAAACTGAACCTGTCACACTCGATGAGATAAAAGAAAGGCTCGTGACAGCCTATTCCGCGCCCATCGCTGAAAAGGCCGCCCGCGCCCTCAACCTAGTCGTGAACCCCATGCGCGGCACCGACCCCCAAGATGCCTGGGACACTGTGATGGGCCTCGTCCGTCTGCCCGAAATAGGCCCTGACGGAAAAAAGAAAGAGATCTGCCTGAGCCGCGAAATATTCCTGCGGGAACTCGAGCCGGACGTCCGAAAACAGCTGACCAACGCGTACACCCTAGAGGACAACGAACTACTGGAGAAGGCAAAGAAACTGACGTTGTCGAACAATGCCACAAAGCTCGCCACCCCCCGATCCTCCGTGTGCCTGGCCGCAGAGAAGGAAGAAGACGATGACAACCCAACGCAAGAGATCGGCGCCGTATCCCAAGGGAAGTCCTCCCACACGCAGCGAGGTGAAAACTCCTGGTGCCGCTTCCACCGGAGGTTCGGGAGATTTTCCAAGAGGTGCGAAAGCCCTTGCACCTTCCAGCAGTCAAAAAATGGCGACGGCAAACAAAACCAAGGCCGCCCGTGGCAACGGCCTCGTCGAAACCACACACCGTAGGGTTCAACGTCCGCGACTCGATCTCCAGCCGGAGGATGTTGGTGGACACAGGGGCGATGCACTCGGTATTCCCGCCATCAGGAAAAGACCGTAGCTGCGAGCCCGATAAAACAACCGCCCTCGTCGCCGCAAATGGGACCCCCATCCGTTCCTACGGCACGAAGTCCCTCGAGATATCCATCTTGGGGCGAAACTACGTCTGGGAATTCACCATCGCGGACGTCAGAATCCCGCTACTGGGGGCAGATTTCCTGGCACAGAACGGCCTCCTGGTGGACGTGGGCCGCAAACGCCTCCTCGACACAGGGACATGCCTTTCCCTACCACTGGCAGCAGGCCCGGGCGCCCCTACAATTTGTACCATCGCCCCCCACAAGTACGGCAACCTCCTGCAGGAATTCCCCGAAGTCTTCAAGCCGGAACTTCGTCAGGCGGCAGGGACGCCGCCCAAGCATGGAATATTCCACCACATAACCACCACGGGCCCCCCGACACACGCGAAGTTCCGGTGACTCCCTCCAGGCCGCCTCCAGGAGGCGAAGCAGGCGTTCTCGGAGATGGAACGAATGGGCATCTGCAAGAAAGCGTTGAGCCCTTGGGCGTCGCCCCTGCACATGGTACAGAAACCTGACGGCACCTGGAGGCCCTGCGGAGACTACAGGAGACTCAACCTCGCTACAATCCCCGACCAATACCCCTTGCCAAACATGGACCTCTTAAAATCCTATTTCCAGGTTCCAGTGCACCCCGAGGATGTCCCCAAGACCGCCATCATCACGCCTTTTGGCTCCTTCGTCTTCCATTACTCAACCTTCGGCCTGAAGAACGCAGGGGCCACCTTCCAGCGCCTGATGGACAGCATCCTGGGGGACCTGCCCTTCTGCGTCTGCCACGTCGACAATATCTTAATTTTTTCCAGGTCCTTGGAGGAGCACCTACATCATGTCCGAGCGGTCCTGAAGCGCCTGCAGGAAAAAAGGCTGGTCGTCCGTTTCGACAAATGCACCTTCGGTGCCGAGAAGGTGGACTTCCTCGGCACGAGATCTTCCGAGCGGCCAGGTGTGCGCCCCATGGCCTCGAAGGTAGGCGCGGTGCAGAAGTTCCCAACACCAACCATGGTCAAGTCCCTGCACGAGTTCATCGGAATGGTCAACTACTACCACTGGTTCATCCCCGACGCCGCCCGCACCATGTCTCCTCTAACACAGGTCCTGAAGGGGAAACCAAAGGCCCTAACGTGGGAGGCCGAAAAAGAGAAGGCTTTCAACGAGACGAAGAGGGTCCTCGCCAGAACCGCGACATTATGCCACCAAGACCCTACTGCACCTTTACGCCTCACCACCGACGCCAGCAACGTCGCCTGCAGGTCTGTCCTCGAGCAGATGGTCCAGGGCGAGCCCCATCCACTCGCCTTCTACAGCAAAAAGCTGTCAGCCGCCGAGACGAGGTACAGCACGTTCGACCACGAACTCCTGACGGTGTACCAAGCAGTGCGCCATTTCTGCTACCTCCTCAAGGGCTCCCCCTTCACAATCAGGGGAGACCACCTCCCTTTGGTACACGCCCTCACCAAGGCAGGCGACGCCTGGTCAGCGAGACAGCAGAGGCACCTGGCAGCCATCGCGGAGTTCAGTTGCACCATCCAGTACGTGCCCGGCGAGAAGAACCCCGTGGCAGACGCCCTATCAAGGATAGAAATCAACGCCGTGCATCTCGCGGTTGACTACGAAGACCTCGCCCGGGAACAGGCCGCCAACCCGGAGACCGCCGCATACCGCACAGCTATCACCGCCCTCAAGTGGGAAGACGTGCCCTTCAGACCCGCAGGCACGACGCTCCTCTGCGACATCAGCACGGGCCGCCTGCGCCCGCTGATCCCAGCCTACCGTAGGAAAGCAGTGTTCGACGTCATACACGGACTCTCGCACCCCTCGGGCCGGACAACGATGCGCCTCCTGATGGAGAAGTTCGTCTGGCATGGAATTCGGAAGGACTCCCTCGAGTGGGCCAGGACCTGCGTGCCTTGCCAAACTAGCAAAATCAGTCAGCACACAGAATCAGGCGTGGGGGAATTCCTGCAGCCGAAACGAAGATTTGGCCACATCCACATAGACGTCGTGGGCCCCCTGGCCCCGTCAGAAGGCGCCAGATACCTCCTGACGGTAATCGATCGCTCCACCAGATGGCCCGAGGCAACACCGATGTCGGAGGCAACCACGAAAGCATGCGCCGAAGCCCTCCTCGCCAGCTGGGTCAGTCGATTCGGAGTGCCAGACGAAATCACGACAGACCTCGGACCAGTTTTCCTGTCGGAGTTGTGGACTGCCCTGGCCCGCCTAATGGGGACGTTGCTACACGCCACCACCGCCTTCAACCCAGCAGCTAACGGCATGGTGGAGAGAGTCTACCGTTCGATCAAGGCTTCCCTGATGGCGCGCTGCACCAACGGAAATTGGAAGAGCCAACTACCGTGGGTCCTCCTCGGTCTCAGGACCGCCCCGCGGGCGAACGGCGAGGCATTACCCGCAGAGAAGGTATACGGGGAGCCATTAACAGTCCCTGGCGAGTTCTTCCCGACCAATGCCGACGACGCTGACGTCTCCATCGCCAGGCTTCAGGAATCCGCCGGGAAGTTCACGCCCTGCGTCAAAACCTTCTCCGACAGAACCAAACGTTTCCTCCCGAAGGCCCTATCATCGTCCAAGCACGTCTTCGTCAGGGACGACGCCCGCCGCCCGCCTCTAACGAGACCCTACCGTGGTCCCTTCCGTGTCCTACGACTCACTGACAAGGCATATCTCTTATCCATCGACGGTCGCGAGGACTGGGTCACAATCGATCGTCTGAAACCAGCCTTCATCATGGACGAGGACCTCGCAGACGCGGATTCCACAGGGCGCCTCAATCTTCCTCGGAAAGAAGCGACTCCTTCGATCGCCAAACCTCCCGGCCGTAGCCGCGGCCGCCCTCGGAAGACAGTCGAACCCCCAGAGGATCACCTCAGGGGAGGCATCCCATCCCTGGAAACTCCCGAGGATCTACCACAGCAACTGATATTGCGCACCCGAGGGCGCCTCCGCCGCCCAGCTCGCTTCCGCGAGTGACAACCTGAAGTACAAAGAAGTCAGCCAACAATTATGCCTAATTATTGTCTTAGGGGGGGAGTATTTGTAAGGACAACGCTTATCCATAATTTTCTCTGTATATAATTCATCATTCACGTTGTTCAGCAGGGCTTTCCACCAGTGTATAAAGCTTGTATAACCATATTTTGTGTACTTTTATATTTTGTATTTTATATCTCTCAAGAAACACAAATCGGGTCTCGCCGACCCACTTTTGCTCTCTCATGGGTCGGTAGCCACATTTCCGTCCGCATGCTGTATATTTATATTTCCCTTGACTGTAATAAAAATCAGTACACTTCTACCTGCCTCTTTGTCCACCTCTCACAGCAGTGTCGGTTTTTCAAGCAGTTTTACTACCTGAACAAGAATTTTGAAGTAATAGTTTATTCAGACGACTGTAATAACCCCCAGGAGCCCAGTACTAAACATGGAGTGCTTTGTAGAAATACCCTAAATAATCTTCTGTTTCTCGATAAAGAAACTTTAACAAAATAATGGTATCTATTTTAAGTGGTGAATACGATTTTGGAGGTATGGAATATTGTACTTTATGTGAATATTGATATTGGAGAAGTAGAATAGGTGAAATGTTGTAGAAATAAGATAAATTACAAAATAAGGAAGATATATGGTGCAAAGTTAATGAGATCAGCAGGAAGAACGTAACACTCATAAGAAACAAAGTCCCTGTTATTTGTCGGTAAGTAGTTTGAGGGCTTAAGCCAAGTTACCTAAGTTAACAAACAACAATTCCTGACTATCACCTCGCTACGAGACATATGAGATTCGATTTAACTAATAGAAATGGTTCATTTAGTTAAATTGTCCGGACCTATAAAGACACTACTGATTAAGATGGTTTTTACTCTATATTATGTGACATTAATGATGTTATAGTTTTACAACTGAAGTCATCATTGTAATGATGCGCCACATTAATGTGCTGAAAATAGAAGACATGTTGACAAAGAAAACGTATCTACAACCAACATGGGGAGGAGAGGAACCAGGAACGACTCCTTTTTCTCGCTTTTCAAATTTCATTTTTGCTCAATTTCTGTATCTTTATCTAACTGTAATAGAGAATTCAAACTTTTTCAAGAATATATTAAACTTTAACAATTACTTGGCAAGAGAAGCAAAATTTAATATAAACATTATTTATAGGGAGAAAACCCAAAATAATTGTATACTATTCGTAGAGACGTAACGTAGAGAGTAGCAGAGACGACTGATTTGCATTCCTTAGGGAAGAGGATAATATCTTTAAAGTACCTAGCACTAATGAAAACCGTCTAAATGCTGGCCTAGTCTGGTTATCAGTTATATCTACCTCAAGCATTTTGGAGTCAAAGCAATCAACTAACCTCTTCAGGTTGTAGAGCATTTTTATTTTCTTTCTTTTCTTTTGTGTTGAATTTATTTATGTATTTGCCAAGTTGTATCTCTCAAGGTAACACTGCTATTTAGGTAAATCCAAGATGGCCGCCATAAACTTTTGAAAAGCATAATTTTTCAAGTTTCCTTCATCTACATATCATTATGACTGCATAAAGGCCTTATTTTTTATTAAATGTTATTATAAAGACATTATAAACTTGTTAGTTTACTGATATTACTTTTTTCTATTAATTAAACAAAAACGTAAATCCAAGATGGCTGACAACACATTTAAACACAAAGACACATGTTCCTGCACTTTTTATTATCAGTATGTATATTAGAAGCGTTTACAAGGACATTATTCCATTAATATGTCTTACAATTGAAGCAGTTCTTTAAATTATTCACTGTCTATAAAATTGACGGCCATCTAGGATCAAAACTACAAGAGATACAGCTTGGCAAACAGCAAAATTGGATTCAGCGTGAAAAAAAATTGTTTGCCAACTTTGACTCCAAAATGCCTAAGGATCCTTAAACGGCCACATTTTCCATAATTTGAACCAGACTATAATATACAATCAACGATCTTTTGAATTTGATCTTACAAAACCGAAAGATGGAGGAAAGTTATGTTCCTAAATGGAGTTCTACATTATTCTTCTCCCTTCAAACTTGTTACTATTTCGTAACCAGTTAGTATTTAATCCATAGAAGTAATTTATAAGTAGGGGACAGTCAGTCAGTCATCAACAGCTTAGACTATAGCCTCCCCAGAATTAATTAACCTAGTGCAAACACTCTCCGAAATAACAATTATATTAATTAAGACTGCGCTGTGGTCACAATAATGCCTCCTAAGTCAATTATTAATTGGCTCCATCTGTCAGTTTGTATGGGACATTTTGAGCGATGCCATGGCAGTGGAGTGCGAAAAAACATTCCAGTTGTTCTCGGAAGTGATTGTAAACCACTGTTAAAGAGGTCGCACACAGCAATTATAGAACTATTTAGCTAATCCTCTTTCTCTTTTTCTTCTCTCTCCCAAAGTTCGATTTCTCCCTTTATTCTTCATCTGTACATTCACCAAGGAAGTTTAATTCTATTTCATGTCTGAAAAACCGCATTTAGCTAAGGGGAAGGAATTATGTTAATTAGCTATTTGTGTTCATCACTCCTTGCCATCCGGCCCATTACAGTATAATAGCCCAGATGTATCATTAAAACCATAACTCCTTCGTAAGATATCTAACATTTACAATTATTATCCACTTTCACACCATAAGGTCCCTAGCCGTGAGAATCACACTGCTAAACCAGAGGATAGATATATACAACATATATAGAAAAATACATAGAGAAGAACCAGGAGAACTGCAGCGCTCCCACAGCTCTTCGCACATGCAGCAGAATCACCAACAATTATATGTGGGGTACTTCAAACGCGCATCACCCTCTGCTATTCTTCCCATCGGCCACAAACCAACCTGGAGAGCACATAGCCTTCTCTCTAGATGAGTTTGAAGGAGTCTCACTACTCAACTCAGGGCAACCTACACACATAAGAGGAGGCAGATTAGATTTGACATTTGCCACAACAACAATCAGACACCTAACAAGGTGGCAAGTACACACGACATTAGTGAGCGACCACTTTGCCACAGTAACAGAGCTGGAGATGCAGCAACTACCGCCAATACCGCCACCCCCTCCGACATGGAACCAAGACCTAGCAGATTGGGTTGTGTTTTCGTCTAGCCCTCGAAGAGTGGGCAGCACAATACACACCTCCAGAGACATAGATCATCTAGAAAAAGATCTAGTTGAGGCTATACACAATGCTGCAAAACAGGGCAATGCCCATGAGAGTAGGAAGAAGAGACCACACCTACAAAGACTCCTGGGTACTACTGCCCAGAAGGTAAGAAGACTGAAAACCCTACTGAACAGGGTAACAAAAATTTATAGGAAAAGAAGGACAACAGAAAACAGGGAACTACTACAAGCAGTCAAAAATGATGTTCAACAGCAGCTGCAAGAGATAAGAATTGAAAAGTGGATGGAATGGTGTACAAAACTATCACAGTACACATCTCTCTCGGAGCTATGGAAGTGGCTGAACAGAGTAGCCGGAAAAGAAGAGAACACCCGTAGCAACTCACCCTCACCCACTAGAAGAAGCGGAAAGATGGCTGGCAACATCCTTCGCCAATAGGACTAGCTCAGGTAACCTCTCCCCTGAAACAAGAAGAATTCAGGATCAACTAGCACCGATTCGATGGGAGGAGATCGATGCGGCCTGCCACAGACCAGACGATACTGACATCCCTTACACAGTAAGAGGAACTGAAAGCAGTTTTTAAAGTTGGCAGAGACACAGCACCAGGAGCAGACAGGATAACATACACCATGATCAGCAAAATGGTCCTGCAGGAGAAACAGCCTTTCTGAGAATCCTGAACAAAAAAACACACATCGAGCACACAAGACCACAAACCTGGCGGCAGCAAGACACGCAGCCAATCCCCAAACCTAAAGATCCAGAGAACCCAAGACCAATCGCATTGGTGTCATGCATTGAGAAAACTGGAGAAAAAATGGTACTAAATAGAATGAAGTACAAGATTGGTCCACTGCACAAGCAGCTATATGCATATCAGGAAGGAGTCGGAACTACAGAGTGCATAACAGATGTTCTCAGCTATATCAGAAGAAGGCCCAGTTTAGTAGTCTTCATAGATTTTGAAAAGGCTTTTTGAACTAGCCAGTCCAGCAGCAATACTACAATCAGTAGTAAGGAAGGGAGTCCAAGGACACTTACTAGCCTGGACAAAAACTACGTGCTGAGAAGGCAGGCCAGAGTAAAATTCCAAGGAGTGATGTCTACATTCCACGACTTGGAAAATGGCACCCCTCAGGGAGGAATTCTGAGTCCATTTTATTTAATATACTAATTGGAGAATATAGCCTCCCTGCAGCTTCCAGAAGGCGTAGAAATCTTCATCTATGCCATGATTATGTGTGTAGTAGCAAGGGGAGCTGTTAGAGTACCCAGAATGCAAAGGGCACTCAATGACATCAACAATAAATCAAATGAGCTAGGCCTAAAAATAAACATAAATAAAACAAAGGCCATGACAATAAAAGCCCACAGACCGCTGCAACCACTAACAATAGGAGCTGAGCCCATAGAATGGGTAGACAGCTACATGTACCTAGGAGTTGTCATAGATCAGCAGCTAACTTTCAAGGAAGAAATCAAGTACTTGAGAGAAAGAGCAAATGCAAGACTTGCTGCCATGAGATACATGTCATCCCTGAAGGAAGGAGCAAATGAACACATAGCAAAGGAAGGAAGTACTACCTAGCCTTGCAAACAAGAACAAATTGGTGGACTATGCTGCCCCCACTCTGATAAGGCTGACAGAGGCTCAGAAAGAATCACTGGAGGTCATTCAAAACAATGCAATGAGACTCATGCTAGGAGCACCTTACATGGACAAGGCTGTGCCGCCAACCTCAGGCTTGAAATCTAACCTGCCAAAGCTAGAGGATAGGATTGCACAGCGAAATGTAAGCACAAATGGCCAAGATGTTCCTCTCAGAAAGAGAACTCCATCTCTAAGAAAAGAGCAAGAGAGGAACTTGCCCAAACACCCCACAGATTCAAACTTCGAGTGCCTATGGTAAGGACCAAAGTGACAACATCAAAAGTCTAGGCATGGCAGAAACACTGCTGCAACTAGGTCCAGACACAACACAGGGCACACAACAACTACCACCCTGGAAGAAGGACACTACAATATACAAATACACAAGCCTGCCAAGAGCAAAAGAGGACTGCACAGGAGAAGAGCTAAGAGCGGCAGCCTATGAAGCAATCAGAAACACTGAGACCATAGGGCAAACAAAATACTACACTGATGGCACTGTAGATCCTGAGAATCAAACTACGGGAGCTGCAGTATATTCAAGAAACTTCACAGCCTGCTGGAGGACCTCCAACCACGCCTCCACTATGCAGACAGAGTTAACAGCAATAAGACAGGCACTGCTGTACTCACTGGAGAATGAAGTAGGGCCTGTAATCATCCACACAGACTCCAAGTCCTCAATGCAAGCCCTGCAACAACAGAAAATTAAAGAAAATAAGGCACTGCTGGCTGGAATTAAAACACTGCTACTCCAGCACAGCGAAAGAGGAAGACCTGTCACCTTAAAACTGGATACCCAGTCACATAGGAATTCCAGGCAATGAGAGGCTGATGAGCTAGCCAAAAGTACAAACACATTGACAGAGTGCAAGTACATATACAACCCTGCACTGCAACAAGTCAAAAATGCAATGGAAAACCACTCTGCAAAGAAAAAATTGATAAATGACCATCGTGAGTGGGTAAGAAAAAGAACTCACCGTCTGCCAGATGGTATAAGAAATCGACTGGTCTAGTGCCTCCTCCATAGACAGGCACACACCAAGAAAACTTGCTGTGATCATCCACAGACTCAGGCTAGGATATAAAGCCTGCTGGGAAATTGTGGAAAACAGTGTCAGACCATGTGAACACTGTCAAGAAGAAACACAGCAACCACTCCTTCACTACCTGCTGGAATGCAGAGAAACAGCACAGCTAAGAGGTGCAGCACAAAATGCAATACCTGCACAAGATGCTGAGCATGTAGCTGCCACAGTCACAAAGACAATCATTGAAAACTTAGAAGAGCATGCCCAGGTGCTCTACAACCTACCTCCACCAAGGTAATCAAACTAATAAAATCAATCACCCTCATCACATCCCCTCATTGTAAGGCTCTATCCACATCATCCACTATCATTCTTTTAAACAACTTTACCTACAACTAAAATCCTCCCGCAGGGACCCAAGGGAGTAAAGGGTTGGACAACCCCACCTGCACCGCTTCTCCGATTTTCGAAAGCCTTACACTCATTCAACTTCTTCTATAATATGACATGATGGCCCTCTCTTACTGACACCATCATCCTTCCCTGTTCCACTCCTATCTCTACAAACTAAAGATATTTCCAATTTCAAAAAACTAACCATAGTACCTAAAGAATCTTTTCAGATCACCTACGGGCCGAACAAGGGAAAGGCCCGTGCCAACAAGACGTGTTGGCTTAATACAACAACAACAACAACAACCCTTGCTGATGACATGTACAGATAAAATCTATAAAGGATATGATCAATTTCTCTTAAGAAATTGCAGTCCAGAAATTTCAATCTCCGAACTGACCAGCAACTTTTAAGAGAAGGCGTTTAAAGACAGGTGAATACGTAGTTTCCAGAAAGTTAGACTTTGCCGATACTTATTTACGAGTCATGGGGACTTTAATATTTGTAAAATTTTATAAAATAAAGTATGATAACAAACAATGAATTGAAAATTTACTATCACACTGACATTTTAAATTGCAGTTTAGAAATTTCAAGCTCCGTACTGTTAACAACTTTTAAGAGAAGGCGTTTGAAGACGAAGATTAGTAGAGTTTCTAGTAAATTAGACTTTTTCAAGACTTATTTAATACATATAAGTTTCTATGCTAATATCAGTTACTTAACAGTGTTATTATGCTTTAAACAATTTCTTGGTTACAAATGAAAGTTCTTTAATAAGGGAACTAACTTCACAACGTAGTTATCAATATAATAAATAAAGGGAAGTAACCATTCAAGTAACATAGTCTCTAATCATATAGAAAATGGTGTTGTTTTGGGAGGAGATTTATATATGTCCTTTTCTGACCTATAAATTAGTAAGCATTTCTCCTTGTCTCAGTCCGGTCCTCTCACTAGGTTTCATGGCCCACGTAGGGGCTCCAGCAGGACCACCAGATATTCATACCTGTAAATTTTCTGCATTCGGACTATTTTTCCTTTGTTTATCATTTCATTTCCCTTTTTTAAATAATTTTGAGTAATTTATGACTATCGCTTTCTTGAGCGGAAAATAATGCAAGCACAACTACAAGCTGATATGTCTATATGGATGTGCCTTTTTTGTGCTCAATTATGAAACGAGCCAATTCTATTGTTTCCTCTTTTACAAAAATTTTTTGTGTCTTAGTACATGAAAAATATGAATTGGTAGAAAATACGATTGGCATTAAATACCCATTTTGATCCAAGGAAACCTTTCTTGTTATACAACACCAAACGATATAGAAACAATAGGCATATTGTAAGGACAACGCTTATTCACAATTTTCTCTGTATGTAGTTCAACATTCACGTTGTTCTTACTTCCCTCCGCGAGAGCGTTCAGCGGGCTTCCGCCAACGTATATATTTTGTGAAATCATATCTTATCCCACTTTTATTCTCTCACGGGTCGGTAACCACATTTCCACCCACATGCTGTATATTTGAATTTTCCCTTACCTGTAATAAAGTCAGTACACTACCTGCCTCTTTGTCCACACCTCACAACTGGTGACCTCCCAGTTTGGACGGTGACCCAAACGGTTTTGGCTCAGCCATTAAGGGACTAACTACTGCCGCTCACCTTCAGAGATCTTTAACGGACTCACATGGCGCTTCAGTATAGATCTCTGAAAGCTCCTACCGTGGAAAAAACCAACGCCTCTGACGGCCTAAATACGACATACCTTCCCAAGGTGTGTTCAGGCGTTCCTCAAACAGTTTGGCTCGCCATTCACGACTCTGTCGACCGTTTTTGTGAGAAAAGACAATGGGCGCAGACAGTACAGCGCGAAAAACCCAGGCCTCCCCTGCCCCAACAACAGTCTCGCACACAGCTGCCGCTCAAGCTGTGAAATTAACCCCCTTCACAACAGTGAACCCAACCGCCTGGTTCTTCTGAGCTGAAGGGCAATTCTGGATCGCGGGACTCACGGACAAGGTACTGTGGGCTGACCTCGTCACAGAAGCCCTCCCGACAGAGGTGTTCGACCGAATAACTCCCTGGCTGACCGGTCGAGCACAAACCGAACCTGTCACACTCGATGAGATAAAGACAAGGCTCGTGACAGCCTACTCCACGCCAATCGCTGAAAAGGCCGCCCGCGCCCTCGACCTCGTTATGAACCCCATGCGCGGCACCTACCCACTGGATGCCTGGAACACGGTGATGGGCCTTGTCCAATTGCCCGAAGTAGGTTCCGATGGGAAAAAGAAAGAAATCTGCCTGAGCCGCGAAATATTCCTGCTGCAACTCGAGCCAGACGTCCGAAAACAGCTGACGGATGCATATACCCTCCAGGACGACGAACTACTGGAGAAAGCAAAAAAACTGACGTTGTCGAGCAATGCTGCAAAGCTCGCAGCCCCCCGATCCTCCGTGTGCCTAGCCACAGAGAAGGGAGAAGAAGACGACGACGACCCAACGCAAGAGATCGGCATTGTATCCCAGGTGAAGTCCTCCCACATGCAGCGCGGTGAAAACTCCTAGTGCCGCTACCACCGGAGGTTCGGGAGATACTCTAAGGGGTGCGAAAGCCCTTGCACCTTCCAGCAGTCAAAAACGGGCGACGGCAGACAAAACCAAAGCCGCCCATGGCAACGGCCTCATCAGAGCCACACACCGTAGGGTTCTATGTCCGCGACGCGATCTCCGGCTGGAGGATGCTCGTGGACACAGTGGTGATGCACTCGATATTCCCGCCGTCAGGAAAAGACCATAGCCGCGAACCTGACAAAACAACCTCCCATGTCGCAGCAAACGGGACCCCCATCCATTCCTATGGCATGAAGTCCCTCGAGATATCCATCTTGGGGCGCAACTACGTCTGGAAGTTCACCATCGCTGACGTCAGGATTCCACTACTGGGGGCAGATTTCCTGGCGCAGAACAGCCTCCTGGTTGATGTGGGCCGCAAACGCCTCCTCGACACGGGGACATGCCGTTCCCTACCACTCGCAGCGGGCCCGGGCGCCCCCACACGATGTACCGTCGCCCCCCACAAGTACGGCAACCTCCTGCAGGAATTCCCTGAAGTCTTCAAACTGGAACTTCGTCAGGCGGCAGGGACGCCGCCGAAGCACAGAATATTCCACCACATCACCACCACGGGCCCCCCGACACACGCGAAGTTCCGATAACTCCCTCCGGGCCGCCTCCAGGATGCAAAGCGGGCGTTCTCGGAAATGGAACGAATGGGCATCTGCAAGAAAGCGTCAAGCCCTTGGGCTTCGCCCCTACACATTTTGCGGAAACCTGACGGCACCTGGAGGCCCTGCGGAGACTACAGGAGACTCAACCTCGCTACGATCCCCGACCACTACCCCTTCCCAAACATGCAGGATTTGACCGGGGCCCTCCATGGAGCGAAAGTCTTAACGAAAATGGGCCTCTTAAAATCTTATTTTCAGGTTCCAGTGCACCCCGAGGATGTCCCCAAGACCACCATCATCACGCCTTTTGGCTCCTACGTCTTCCATTACTCCACCTTCGGCCTGAGAAACGCAGGGGCCACCTTCCAGCGCCTGATGGACAGCATCCTGGGGTACCTCCCTTTCTGCGTCTGCCACGTCGACGATATCTTAATTTTTTCCAGGTCCCCAGAGGAGCACCTACACCATGTCCGAGCGGTCCTGAAGCGCCTGCAGGAAAACAGGCTGGTCGTCCGATTCAACAAATGCACCTTTGGTGCCGAGAGGGTGGACTTCCTCGGCCACGAGATCTCCACGGCAGGCGTGCGTCCCATGGCCTCGAAGGTAGGCGCGATGCAGAAGTTCCCAACCCCAACCATGGTCAAGTCCCTGCAGGAGTTCATCGGGATGGTCAACTACTATCGTCGGTTCAACCCCGACGCCGCCCGCACCATGTCCCCTCTAACGCAGGTCCTGAAGGGGAAACCAAAGAACCTGACGTGGGAAGCTGAACAAGAGCAGGCCTTCAATGAGACGAAGAGGGTCCTCGCCAGAGCCGCGACCTTATGCCACCAAGACCCTACTGCACCCTTACGCCTCACCACTGACGCCAGCAACGTCGCCTGTGGGGCTGTCCTCGCGCAGATGGTCCAGGGTGGGCCCCGCCACTCGCCTTCTACAGTAAAAAACGGTCACCTGCCGAGACGATGATACAGCACGTTCGACCGCGAGCTCCTGGCGGTGTAACCAAGCAGTGCGCACTTCCGCTACCACCTCCTCGAGGGCGCCCTTCACGATCAGAACAGACCACCACCCATTGGTGCACAAGACCTTCACCAAGGCAAGCAGCGACACCTGGTCAGCTAGACCGCAGAGGCACTGGCAGCATCGTGGAGTTCGGTTGCACCATCCAGTACGTGCCCGGCGAGAAGAACCCCGTGGCGGACACCCTTTTGTTTTGAGGATAGAAATCAACGCCGTGCACCTCGGGCTCGTACTACGAAGACCTCGCCCGGGAACAGGGCCGCCGACCTGGAGACCGCCGCATAATCGCCCACAAGCTATCACCGCCCTCAGGTAGAAAGACGTGCCCTTTGGACACGCGGTCACGACGCTCCTCTGCGACATCAGCACGGGCCGCCTGCGCCTGCGCCTGCTGATCCCAGCCTCCCGAAGGAGAGCCGTATTCGACATCATGCATGGACTCTCGCACCCCTTGGGCCGGACGACAATGCGCCTCCTGACGGATAAGTTTGTATGGCATGGAATTCAGAAGGACTCCCTCGAGTGGGCCAGGACCTGCGTGCCTTGCCAAACTAGTAAAGTCAGTCTGCACACAAAATCAGGCGTGGGGGAATTCCCGCAGCTTAAACAAAGATTCGGCCACATTCACATAGACATCGTGGGCCCCTGCCCCCGTCAGGAGGTGCCAGATACCTCCTAATGATAATCGATCGCTCCACCAGATGGCCTGAGGCAACACCGATGTCGGAGGCAACCACCAAAGCGTGCGCCGAAGCCCTTCTTGCCAGCTGGATCAGTCGATTCAGAGTGCCAGACGAGATCACGATGGACCGCGGACCCGTTTTCCTGTCGGAGTTGTGGACCGCCCTGGCCCGCCTAATGGGGACATCGCTACAAGCCACCACCGCCTACAACCCGGCAGCTAACGGCATGGTGGAGAGAGTCCAACGATCGCTTAAGGCTTCCCTAATGGCACGCTGCACCGGCGAAGATTGGAAGAGCCAGCTACCATGGGTCCTCCTCGGCCTCAGGACCGCCCCGTGGGTGAACGGCGAGGCATCACCCGCGGAGAAGGTATACGGGGAACCACTGACAGTCCCTGGCGAGTTCTTCCTGACCAATGCTGACAACGCCGACGTCTCCATCGCCAGACTTCGGGAATCCGTTGGGAGATTCACGCCCTGTATCAAAACCTTCTCCGACAGGACCAAACACTTCTTCCCGAAGGCCCTAGCATGCAATGCAAACACGTCTTCATCAGGGACGACACCCGCCGCCCGCCGCTAATGAGACCCTACCGAGGCCCCTTACGCGTCCTACGACGCACCGACAAGGCGTACCTCATATCCATAAATGGTCGAGAGGACTGGGTCACAATCGATCGCCTGAAACCAGCCTTCCTTATGGACGAAGAGTCCACCGACACGGATTCCATAAGGTGCCTCAATCTTCCTCAGAAAGAAGCGGCTCCATCGGTAACCAAACATCCCAGTCGTAACCGCGGCCGCCCTCGGAAGACGGTCGAACCCCCCGAGGGTCACCTCAGGGGAGGCATCCCGTCCCCTGAAATCCCCGAGGATCTACCACAGCAGCTGATTTTGCACACCCGAGGGCACCTCCGCCGGCCCGCTCGCTTCCGCGAGTAACGGTCGGAAGTACAAAGAAATCAGCCAACAATTATGCCTAATTATTGTCTTAGGGGGGAGTATTTGTAAGGACAACGCTTATTTACAATTTCTCTGTATGTAGTTCAACATTCGCGTTGTTCTTACTTCCCTCCGCAAGAGCGTTCAGCGGGCTTTCCGCCAATGTATATATCTTGTGAAATCATATTTTATGTACTTTTGTATTTTGTATTATGCGTCTCTCAAGAAACACAAATCGTGTCTCGCTGACCCACTTTTATTCTCTCACAGGTCGGTAACCACATTTCCACCTGCATGCTGTATATTTGAATTTTCCCTTACCTGTAATAAAGTCAGTACACTACTACCTGCATCTTTGTCCACACCTCACAATATAACCATTAGCTGTGACTGTGTGACGTCACCCAAACTGGTCGCAGCGGCAATTTACTGATGTAAACTTAGGGTAAGGCCACACTGGATGCAGGTAGTGTCGAAGTGCATGCACGACTCGGGCAGGAGAGCAGCGTCAAAATGACACATGGCCACACCATAAATGTTGCCCTCCCACGCATCACTCTCAGAGGTCAAAGATATACTTCTGTGCAAATTGTCAAGTTTGGATATGAAATTGTATTTAATAGAAAACCTAAGTGTTAAACTTGATGATAGACTGTGTATGACCCAACAGTCTTTTGAATCTTTGCTTGCAATACTGGAAGTCGGTCTCAAAAAACAAATGACTCGCCATAGACAACCCATCTCTCCCAAAGTATCTTTCAGGAAGTAGTAACCTTATTGGCAGTAGAGACTGGCACTCGAATGTGTAGGAAACAGAAGGAAACCCATGTGTCACTAGAGTGCTTTATTACACATCCAGTCTATACAGAGGCGTGACTGCAAGTGAGTTGCAGACACGCAGGCTACATTGGCGTCAATCGCGCAGCCCTCTCGGCAACAGACATCACACAAGTTCAACCATCCTATATCTCCACCTAAGATTATGGCATGGCAGAATGGCATAATATTAAATGTAAATAATCAGTGATGGCAATAAGCAAATATGTATTAACCCTTAAACGCCGACTGGACGTATTTTACGTCGACATTTTTTGTCTCTCGGGTGCCGACTGGAGGTATTTTACGTCGACATACAAAAGTTTTTTTAAAAATTTGCAGAAAAATACTTTTAGGCCTACCAGCCAAAAACTCTTGAATCACGCCCCTTGGGGGATGCTGGAAGTTCACGGATCAAAGTGTTGTTTTGTTTACAATCATTACGCAGGCGCGCAAGCGCGAATTTCTTTCTTGCCGCACTAAAAAGTATCTGTGACACATCTCGGAAATTATTTCGTCACTTTGACATAATTTTTGTACCATTTTAAATTAGCCGTTACATGGATTATTATATATGAAAATGTGCGCATTTTTATGTAGAATACAACACAAAAATACTCATGATTGTAGCTTTTTATCAGTTTTGAGATATTTTCATATAAATAACGATAAGTGCCAAAATTTCAACCTTTGGTCAACTTTGACTCTACCGAAATGGTCGAAAAAAGCAATTGTAAGCTAAATCTCTTATATTTTAGTAATATTCAATCATTTACCTTAATTTTGCAACTAATTGGAAGTGTCTAGCACAATATTTCGATTTATGGTGAATTTATGAAAAAACTTTTTCCTTATGTCCGCGCGGAAACTCTTCCGAAAAAAATCATACATGCGATTGTGGTAATGTTTGCACCATTTTAAATTAACCGTTACATAAAGTTTTATATATGAAAATGTGCGCAATTTCATGCACAACACAACTAAAAACAACCCATGGTTGTAGCTTTTATCAATTTTGAAATATTTTCATATAAAAAATGATAAGTGACAAATTTTCAACCTTTGGTCAACTTTGACTCTACCAAAATGGTTGAAAAACCCAATTGTAAGCTAAAACGCTTATATTCTAGTAATATTCAAGCATTTACCTTCATTTTGCAACAAGTTGGAAGTCTCTAGCACAATATTTCGATTTATGGTGAATTTATGAAAAAAATAACATTTTCTTTACGTCCGCGCGGTAACTCTTCCGAAAAAATCATACGTGCGATTGTGGTAATGTTTGCACCATTTGAAATTAGCCGTTACATAAAGTTTTATATATGAAAATGTGCGAAATTTCATGTAGAATACAAAAAAAATAATTGAAGGTTGTAGCTTTTCTCGTTTTTGAAATATTTGCATATAAATCACGATAAATAGAAAAAAAAACCACGTTCGGTCAACTTTGACTTTACCGAAATGGTCGAAAACGCAATTGTAAGCTGAAACTCTTACAGTCTAGTAATATTCAGTCATTTATCTTCCTCTTGAAACAAATTCGAAGTCTCTAGCACAATATTTAGATTTATGGTGAATTTAAAAAAAAAAATTTCCTTCCCTCCGCGCGCGGATTCTCCGCCACAAATCTCCGAAATGCGTACGTACCATTCTCGGAATATTTGCTCCGTTTCATATTACGCATTTCATAGAGTTTTATATATGAAAATGTGCGCAATTTCATGTAAAATAAAACGAAAAATATTTGAAGATTGTAGCTTTTCCTATTTCCGAAAAAATTGCATATACAAAAAATATATATATATAAAAATTTGACATTTGGTCAACTTTAACTCGTCAGATATGGTCGAAAACTGCATTTGTAAGCTAATACTCTTACAGTATAGTAATATTCAATCATTTGTCTTCATTTTGAAAGAAATTGGAAGTCTCTAGGACAATATTTAGATTTATGGTGAATTTTTGAAAAAAATATTTGTTCACGTCAGAGCGTTACGAATTCATGCATTATTTTGTGATAATATTTTCTCTGTGTTGCTTTTATCGTTTTACAATGTGTTATATACCAAAATGATCGCAATTTAGTGTACATTACAACGAAAAAAAGGTAACTTGTTACCTTTAACCGTTTTTTCGCACAGCACGATTTGAATACAATTATATAAGAAATTTTGTTTTTGGGTATTCTGGGGGTGCTGTGAGTATTAATGATTCAGCAGGTTGTGACGGAGCACATCCATCCCTGTGGCTGTGCAGGTCACCTTCCATGCCTGGCCAGTAAACTGATTGCCTTACCCTGCGGAGCATGGAGTTCACCCCCTGATGACCTGCATGAAGGCCTGGGATGACTTTGAGGCGAAGTTCCTCTAGGATGAGCAGACGTGGGCATCCTTGCTCATAAGTGTAGACTATCAGGTCTTCTACCATAGATAACCTGTCCCTAACTGCGTAGAACTGACGTAGGCAGGCCAACTCCTGTGCCTTCTGTGGGTGCCAGTCATTTGCTGCCACTTTAGCTACCAACAACTGGTATACAGGGTCTTTAGAGGCTGCTACTTTGACCCTTTCCTCGTCAAGTATGAGGCACTCTTGCTCAAGGGAAGTGGCTGAAGCAGCGACAAGGGCAGCAGTCATATCCTCTTCAAGTTCAGAGTCCTTGTCGTCTGGTTCACAACGGAGAGCAGGGAAACGTGATAAGAAGTCAGGAGCGCAGTTCCTCTTCCCTGGTAGGTATCTTACCTGGAACCTGTATTGCAGGGTTTTCTCCTTGAGACGGAAGAGTCTTGGGTTCAGTATATCCTTCAGTATATCACCCAGGAGCTTGACCAGCGGGCGGTGGTCAGTCACGATCAATATGTTGGGGCAGCCCAACAGGAGTAGCCTGGCCTTCTTGAGACACCACGTGACAGCTAAGGCCTCTCCCTCAACAGCAGCATACCCAGCTTCAGCTTGTGACAAGTGACAACTCCCACATAGGGCAATACGCCACCCACCCTTGCAGCAGAATGGGACATCAGCTGAGGTACAAGCACAGTACTGCTGCAGAATGACAAACCCGATCCCATCTCTGCTCCAATCTGTTAGGGCTGCCGTAGGTCGGGTCTTGTCATAGTATACCAGCCCATCCTTAGCCAGCTTGCATATGGCCTCCTGTGCTTGATGGAATCTCTCTTGTAGGTTGTTATCCCAGTAGACATTCTTGCTTGCAGACTTCTTCAGGAGGTCTCTGAAGGGTTCCATCAGCGGAGCAGTGGCAAGGAAGGGTGCCAACTGGTTGACAAAGCCAAACCATGACCTGATGTCAGTGACCGAGGGGTTGTCAGGCATAGGGAATCTGTATGGCAGCTAGACTCTCCTCTGTGGGCCTATAGGAATCCCATCCCAGCTGGAATCCGACGAAGCTCACTTCTCTTTGGCAGAAGCTGAATTTCTCTGGCTTGAGGGTTATTCCCTTTTTGGCACATGTGTCCAAGAAATTATGCATGTGCCAGAAGGCCTCTTCGACGCTGTTGTCATACCTAGAAGAGTATCATCCACACACTTGTGTTTTCGGGGAATGTCCTTGATGGCGTCATCAAACCTCTTGGTGTAGGCATCTGAAGCGAACAGTGTCCATGGATGGTTTCTTCTGTACCGATAACGCCCCCAGAGAGTGATAAAGGTTGTGAGTTTGCGGCTTTCTTCATCTAACTCCACCTGGTGGAAACCCCAATGTGCATCTGCCACCGTCTTAAAGGAATGTAAGGGTACCCCTGAGATCATGTCGAAAGGAGCAGGGGTGTGATGCGTCTCTCTCCTGCAGGAGGCGTTGAGGCATTGAAAGTCCACAGTGCAGCGGGGCTGACCTGACTTCTTGGCAACAATGACCATCCTCGCACACCATTCTGTTGCTTCACCAGTCGGTACCTCCTCAACGATGCCTTTCTTGATGTCCTGGTCCAACTGCATCTTCACTTCTGATTCCCAATGCTTTGGCACAGATGATGGGGTGTGGCATGCATAGGGGGTTGCCCCTGGCATTAGATGAATATGGTGCGGCTTACCCTCCAAGACAGGGAGGGGCTCCCTTTCTGTATTGAATGTCGATGACGAAAAATGGTGCAAGAGCCACTGCTCCAACTTTGGGACATTCTCCTCCACTGGTGGGAAGGGTATGGATGAGGGCTTTAGGCAAGGACTGCCCAATGTGGGTGAGTACCTCATGCTCCAGTGCGAGTCTTGCTGACACTGGTAAGTGGTGGGGAAAGGACTGGGGCACAAGGCCAAGGTCCTTGCAAGCAGCCAGTGAAAGAAAGAATGACCTCGCAGACTTGATGAGGTACACTTCTTGGATGGTTGTCCTGTTACCATATTGAATGCAAAGGGGGGAAGTTCCCATACACTCCAATCTAATGTTGGCAATGTCACGTAGGGCCCCACAACGTTGTGAAAGGGTAGGCCTTTTAACGAGGGTCGACAGCAGGGTGGGGCCTGCAACACACACTTGGGCCCCAGTGTCTACCACAGCCTGTACAGGGCTGTGACCCTTAGGCCTAGGGCTATGCACTGATGAAGACACTACCACTTGTATAGTAGGCTGCATACTGGGTTGTACCCCAGCAGTGACTGCCCCCAGTGTTACTGATGAAGCAGGGGCATCAGTCACCATCTTCTTCTTGCTTCTACAAAACCGTTTCATGTGGCCAATTTTTTGGCAGCCATGACAAACACTATTTCTCGCTGGGCACAGCACCTTTCTGGGCTCGTGCTGCGCTCCACAGTTCCCACACACACGAGCACTGATGGAAACCGAGGCCCTCTCATTACTCTTCATTGCTGCACACTCAGGGGTGCTGGGGTCTGTCTCCACATCGGCCGCACGTGTCTCTTGATGCCATGTGTCGTGCTGGGGCATGGATGCATCTTTGCGGGCTGCTTCGTATGTTGCACACTGCCCTTATGTCATCTACACTACAAACAGAATCACATGACCTGTAAAGGTCTCTTTTCAATATCTCATCCCTTAGACCTACCATAAGCTTTCTAATGAGCATAGATTCAGAGAAATCACAATGACACCTAGGGCACTGGAAGCCACAGTCCATGGCCTTTTCAGAGCACTTTGCAAAATATTCACTAATGGACTCCTCACGCCCTTGCATACACACAAAAAACTCAGCCCAATGCACAGCCTGGTTCAATGCACGCAGAACCATGGCCCCTTTAGCATCCAAAGCCCCTTCTGGAGACAAGTTAGCCCAATGTAAATCACTATACCTGGCATCCAGCGTACGTTGCAACTCTGGGGTGCAATGAAGCCTGATGTGTTGAACTGCATCTACTAGTTGAAGCTTATGTAGCCTAAGCCAATGTGTCATGGAACGTTTCCAAGTCCTGTAGGAGGCTGATAACATTTCCAAAGCACACTTCTCTGGTAGCGGTAGGGACGGGGCCCTGGGGCCACTCTGTAGGTGCAAACCACTCGCCATTGTAGCCAAACAGTCGTTAAGGGCTTGCAATGCATCTCGACCCTCGGCAACCATGTGTAGACATGATTATTCTTTATGTATCCTACTCACTGCGCCATATAGGAAACAGAAGGAAACCCGTGTGTCACTAGAGTGATATATTACACGTCCTGTCTATACAGAGGCGTGACTGCAAGTGAGTTGCAGACACGTGGGCTACATTGTCACCAATCGCGTTGCCCTCTCGGCAACAGACATCACACAAGTTCAACCATCCTACAGAATGCATGACACAAATGGTCACATTTAAGGAGCACTCGTTATATTTGTTTTCTTCCATTTCTTGAAAAACAAAATATAGTTTTATGGAGTGGTTCATGGGAATCCCACAAAGGTCACCTCCGAAACACTTCAGCAACTGATTGCCTGTTCATCTGACCATGGTAAGTTGGAGGATCTATTTATGTATTGTAGTCCTTTTGAAATATTCACTTTAAATTCAGAAATGAACTCATCCCCAGGGAAAGCATTTAGACACAATCGAGGGGGTCAAGGATTCACCAGGTTGCATTCATATAAGAACTCTGTCTATTTGCTTGACACTTTATTGAGAACAACAATGAATGTAGTCTGAATGTAAACAAATGTGAGGTGTTGGAATAACTGCTAATGAAGTATACATTACAAATATGGAATAATTAACTCGATTCTGCTACTGAATAGATAATCAATGTACTCACTTAAGACATTAAAGTTTCTATACTAATATCAGTTACTTAACAATGATATTATGCTTTAAACAATTTCTTGGTTACAAATGAAAGTTTTTTTTAATAAGGGAACTAACTTCACAACATAGTTATCAATATAATAAATAAAGGGGAGTAACAACTCAAGTAACATAGTCACTTATCATATAGAAAATAGTGTGGTTTTGGGAGGAGATGCCGGGAACCACCACAGTATTATAAAACATGTTACATTGCTTGATTGGGCAACTGCAGAGGGTTGAGCCGTCCCGCTTGTCTTGTGTGGCCACCCACATAAGATATGCAATGTTTTCAAACTGCTGCAGGAACCTTCCCATGCACCCTCCACCGCTCGCTGTGTCTGGTGTGCCACCCACATAGATATGAATGTTTTCAAAACTGCTGCAGGAACCTCTTCCCTGCCCCTCCACGCTCCGCTGTGTTGGTGTGGCCTCACCTTAGGAAGCTTTCAAACGGTTTGGTTTGGGTGCGTCACAAAATCACATGCGCGGATGAGTCTTCGTGTCTAGAGTGGGGACCATTGATAACTATTATATTGGGTGGGCGGGGGGGTGGGGGGGGGGGGGGGGGGGGACCCCTTGTCATTGGGGGAGCTATATATCGTGAGATGAATGGAAATATTATCACTGCATAAAAAAGAAACATCAAACTAGAACTGGAAAAAAAAACAAGTGAGGGATATTCATTTACTGGTGACATAAGCAAGGTATCTGAAAAAGTGAGGATGAAATAACGATGGGAAAGATAAATAAGATAAACCTTTCAAATGTAGTAGAGGCAAAGAAGGAAAACCCACAGCCGATGACCTAATTAATCTGGAGTACATTGTTAGGGGCCCCAACCTATATATGGTTTGGGAAATAATATAAATGCTGTTAATCTAAGCAATAGTGGTGCGTCGGTATTTCTTTGGAGAAAGGGGAAAATGAGAGAATGGAAAATATGTGTGATTTGAGTAACTGAAGTGGTTCATAGCAGTTTGGTTAAGTCGCCCTGATCAATAGAGACACTACTGATCAAGATGGTTTATACTCTATCTTATGTGACGTATATGATTATTGACATTGTTTTTTCAAAACTGAAGTCATTATTGTAATTATGTGCTGAAAATAGAAGACATGTCGACAGAGAAAACTTATCCACAGCCAACACGCTGAGGATGAGGAACCAAAAATAGATTCCTTTTCCCGCTTGCTTTTTGAATATCATTTGTTACACGATTTTTGTATTCTTATCAAAATTAAATAGATTATTAAAGACTTTTAAAAAGAATTACTCATTTTAATGATTTTTTTGAAATTTTAGCCAATTTTAATATAGAAATTATTTTTACAGAGTTAAGAAAAGTCATTTAAGTTAACCATAGAGGTGTACTTCAGTTGTAGATATCCAAGTGCTTCGCCTTCTTGTGTTCAATTCATTCATATCTTTGAAGTGCTGCTTTGCTTAGCACTAATTAAATCTTGTTTCTCGATTTATAGATTAAAAAATATTAATGTTTTCAGTTTGATCTGGCAAGATCGACATATGGCTCTGTTTCTCTCCATCCAAACGTATATTCTTATTGTATTACCTCCCTCACTCCGATTAGTCATTTGCAGATTTTATAAGTAATTCATAAGTAGGGGACAGTCGTCATCATCTTAGACTAGGTTTCATGGCCCAGGTAAGGGGTACAGCAGGATTACCAGACATTCATACCTGTAAATTTTCTGCATTCGGACTATATTTCCTTTGTTTATCATTATATTTCCATTTTTTAAAGTAATTTTGAGTAATTTGTGACTATCGCTTTCGTGAATGGAAACTAATGCAAGCACAACTACAAGCTGATATGTCTGTCAAATGTGCCTCACACTAGGCCTTTTTTTCTCGAGCAGCGAGCCGTTGCTGCCGAAAATCGAAAACCGCGAGCTGTTAGCTCGAGATTTTGGCTTTCCAACAGAACGGGAAACAGCAAGCCAAGCACGAGCCGCGAGCCACAGCGTAGTGTCAACAAACAAGATGGCTGCTGCTGATAGGACGTACTCTCAGACCTTTGGCTTCTCTTCTCCTGAGCCACTCTCGAACCCACAAACGTTTTTTGTTACTCCTGCATTCACGTAAGTTTCCGAGAAATACACCACTGCAGCACATTTTGCCACAGTACGACAATTTCTGGCTGGCATGATGATATCAGATGATCTGTTTTGTTTACTTTCTCCTACGGCTCCTCGAAACCACGAGTTCCTAGTGTGACGATACAACACTTTTGCTCGCGAGCATCGGCTGGATGCTGGCCGAAACCACAAGCAAGCAAGAAATGACTAGTGTGATACCAGCTTAATATGAAACGAGCTAATTCTATCGTTTCCTCATTTTCAATAATTGCTTGTGTCGTAGTACATGAAAAATACCGATTGGTAGAAAATACGATTGTTGGGTTTACAGTTTTGCGGGCCAGCTTCACAGGCCAATTTCCAGGGCCGTACAACAACCAAGTCCATCTGCAAAGGTAAATAGTTCCTTCGACCTGGAAGACCATACTAATAACCCGTGGCCATTCAAAACAGTCAAACATGGCGTCGCCATCTACTACTCATCCATCGGACGTTGCTGCTTTGTCGCTGCTAAACAACGGTTACATTTTCGGACTTGATCAACTTTTGTGACAATGTTGACATGTTACATTTGTTTCCTTTTAAAAGTGGCCTTTTAGGTGATTTTAGTTGTCAATGTAACACTGCAAAGAAGGAACAATGAGCCTCGAGAAAGAGGAAGACAGTTTTGTGCCCTAAGTCAGGTTAGGTTGGTTTGTTGGATTAGGTCACTACCACTATCCATTTCCCCCCACCTATCTTTCGGCAATTTCCACCACTCATATCCATTTCTATCCGTTTCCCCCCACCCAAAAACCCCAGATCCCCAACAGGGTCCCCCTTAACCACTTCTATTAATCTTTTAGCAATTGTTGCCACTCGTACCCGTTTCCCCCACCCCCAACCAAAAGCCCCGGTTTCCCAAGAGGATACCCGTTTACTGTTTCTATTAAGCTTTTGCCACTAACAATTGTTTGTTGTTGTTTTGGTTTCGCTTGCATTTTGTTTGTATGTTCTTCCGCCAATTTTCTTGTCCGAACTTACCGCCATCTAGTGTAGGTTTAGACAAGAAAATTGGTCGGAGGTAAGGTTGACCACGAAACTGTAGCCGCTCCCTGATTGTCAGTGGATACGCATTTTGACAAGAAAAGCTTTCTTGTGATACAACACCCCGATATAGAAAAGACAGGCATAGCCATAATCTGTGACCGTCTGATGTCATCCAAACCCGTCAAAGCGACAATTTACTTATGTAAACTTAGGGATAATTGCTTTTGTTACACTTTGCTTCGACTGGTATGGGTGACGTCACAAAATATCACAGCTACTATATAGGGTGGGCGGGGGACCTTGTCATTACTATAGGCTATATCGTGAGATGAATGAAAATATTATCACTGCATAAACAAACACTTAACTAGAATTGGAAAACAAGTGAGGAATGTTCATTACTGGCGACATAAGCAAGGTATTTGAAAGAGTGAGGATGGAAATAACGAAGGAAATGATTAACCAATCAGAACGTGGTGGCATAGAGGGATCGAAGACCCACATCCGATCACCTGCTAACCCTGAACGCATAGACGCTCAAAAGAATAAAATAGAGTCCCTATTATTTGTTGATGAGTAGTTTGAGGACATAAGCCTAGTTACCTATAAGCTAACAAACTACAATTCCTTGCTATTACATTGCTATGAAAAGTGGTTCATAGCAGTTTGGTTAAGTCCTCCTGATCTATATAGACACTTGCTCAAGATGGTTTTAACTCTGTCTTATTGACATATATGATAATGATATTGTTTTAAAAGTGAAGTCATCATTGTAATTATGTGCCACATTAAGGAGCTGAAAATAGAAGACGTCGACAGAGAAAACGTATCCACAGCCAAGACGCTGAGGATGAAGGACCAAAAAAGATTCCTTTTCTCGCTTTTTAAATATCATTTGTTACACGGTTTTTGTATTTCTCTCAAAACAGATAGGCAAATAAAGTTTTATGAAAGAAAGTATTAAATTTTAACAATTAAATTGCAATTTCAGCAAAGTTTAATATAGAAAATGCTTATATAGGGTTACCAAAAAAGTCATATCTCATAGGCGTAGAGGTGTCGTCTATTCGAAAATTTCGTATTTTACACATTTTGGTCTTAATTCACTCCTATCTTTGAAGTGCTGCTTTGCCTAGCACTAATTAAATTTTGTATTAATAATTAATTGCAATAATAAATTTTACAATTTGATCTTCCAAAACTGACTGTACTGACATATGGTGGAGACAAAGAATAATAAATGGAGCGCCTGCAGATTCGTCGGGCACGAGTACTTTCTGCTAGAGCATCGTCGGACGAATACAAACAAGATGGCGGCCGTTTGTTTTGGCGCTAGTTTTGAAAACATGTGTAGTGTTGGAAAACCCGAAAACCTAAAAAAAAACGGTAATGGCGGACCCTATTGGGAACCGGGGTTTTTGGGTGGGGGGAGAACACACGAGTTTTGGTTAAAAGTAAATGAAAGCATTAAGGGGGACCTATTGGGAAACCGGGTTTTTTTGGCCGGACAGAAGGGGTTACGAGGCCTGCCCAACGAATATGCAGACTACTCCTACCTTCCATAATCCATTTAAAGATGTATATCAATAAACGTTTTGATTTTTAAAATCTAAATCTTGATCAGTAGTCTCTATTGATCAGGGCGACTTGACCAGCCGATAGTTAATTATTTATTATTCTTTGTCTCCACCATATGACGATTTTGGAAATACAAATCGTAAAATTTATTATTACAAGTAACTATTGAAACAACAAAATATTATTAGTGCTAAGCAAAGCAGCACTTCAAAGAAAGTAGTGAATTAATTCCTGTGTAAATCTACTACGCTACAGCTCTACGCCTATAAGAGACTTTTTTGGTAACCCTATATAAGTACTTTCTATGTTAAATTTTGCTGAAATTGCAAATTAATCGCTAAAATTTAATACTTTCTTTCATAAAGCATTAATTACCTATTCAATTTTGATAGAAATACGAAAATCGTGTAACAAATGATATTTAAAAAGCGAGAAAAGGAATTTTTTTTTTTTTTTTTTAGTTTCTCTTCCTCAGCATGTTGGCTGTGGATACGTTTTCTCTATCGACATGTCTTCTATTTTCAGCACATAATTACAATAATGACTTTAGTTTTGAAACTACAACGTCTATAATCACATACGTCATATAGGATAGTCAAAACCATCTTGATCAGTAGTGTCTCTATTGATCAGGGCGACTTAACCAAACTGCTATGAACCACTTCAGTTAATCAAACTCAAACATATTTCCATCCTCTCATTTTCCCTTTCTCCAAAGAAATACCCGAACGCACCACTATTGCTAAGATTAACTGCAATTTATTTATGATTTCCCCAAACCATATGAAGGTTGGGAACCCAGAACGATGACTCAGTGTTAATTAGCAGGTGATCGGATGTGGGGTTTCCTTCTATGCCTCTACTACATTTGAAAGGTTTATCTTATTTATCTTTCCCATCGTTATTTCCATCCTCACTTTTTCAGATACCTTGCTTATGTCACCAGTAATGAATATCCCTCGCTTGTTTTCCGGTTCTAGTTTGGTGTTTCTTTTTTATGCAGTGATAATAATTCCATTCATCTCACGATATATAGTAATGAAAAGGGTCCCCCCACCCACCCATTATAGTAGTTATCAATGATCCCACTCCAGAGATGAAGACTCATCTGCGCTTGTGATTTTGTGACGTCACCCAAACCATTTGAAGCTTCATAAGGGGAGGCCACACCGGACATGGTGAGCGTGGAGGGTGCAGGGAAGAGGTTCCCGCGGAACAGTTTGAAATATTGCATAATCTTATGTGGGCTGGGCCACACAAGACAAGCGGGACGGCTCGACCCTCTGCAGTTGCCAACAAGCAATGTAACATGTTTTAAAAATACTGGTGGTGGTTCCTGCATCTCCTCCCAAAACAACACCATTTTCTATATGGTTTTAGGGACTATGTTACTTGAATGGTTTTACTCCCCTTTATTTATTATGTTAATAACTATGTTGTGAAGTTAATTCCCTTATTAAAAAACTTTCATTAGTAACCAAGAAATTGTTTAAAGCATAATATCATTGTCAAGTAACTGATATTAGCATAGAAACTTTTATGTATTAAGTGACTACATTTATTATCTATTCAGTAACCATATCGAGTTACGTATTCCATATCTGTAATGCATACTTCATTAGCAGTTATTCCAAAACCTCACATTTGTGTACATTCGACTACATCATTGTTGTTCTCAATAAAGTGTCAAGCAAATAGACAGAGTTCTTATATGAATGTAGCCTGGTGAATCCTCGACCACCTCGATTGTCTAAATGCTTTCCCTGGGGATGAGTTCGTTACTGAATTTAAGTGATGTTTCAAAAAAGGACCAACAATATATTATATATATATATATATATATATATATATATATATATATATATATATATATATATATATATATATATATATATTATATATATATATATATATATAGAACCTCCAACTTGACATGGTGAGATGAATTGTTAATCAGTTGCCGAAGTTTCACCTGTTCAGTCTGTCTTGTCTGGTGGTTATGGTTACAGAAGAATTGATCTAAAGGTGTTTCGGAGGTGACCTTTGTGGGATCCCAGTGAAACACTCCATAAAATTACATTTTCTTTAAGAAAGGGAAAGAAGAAGAATATAACGAGTGCCCCTTAAATGTGGCCATTGGTGTCATAGACATTCCTTTCGGTCATTCCAAAAGTATGCTTCTCTGCAAACACAGCACCAGCGCCCGCATCCCTGCTGACACCTGCGCCGAAGCGCTAATTCTCCAGCCATTTCGGAGTGCCTGAATGTGTCAAGACTGACCGAGGAAACTGCCTTCACCTTCGAAAACTAATGGACCACCCTGCACACTGATGGGGACGAAGCACCACAACGCCACGCCCTACAACCCCGCAGCAAATGGTATGTTAAAGGAAAGGACCACCACTTCCTCAAGGCCTCCCTGATGGGAGCTGCATGGGCCTTGACTGGAAAGCACATCTAACCCTGGGTCCTCCTCAGCACCCATCACCCTTGGAGAAGGTCTTCAGGGAAACCTTGACAGTGCCAGGAGAATTCTTCCTGGTCGACAACCACGATGAGGACGTCCCCAACTGTCAAGACTCCTTGCAGTCGTCCTGATATTCATCCCTGCCGCGAGACCTTCTCTGACAGAACGAAGCAGTTCTGACTGAAAGAAAGCCTTGGATTCCTGCGTACACCTCTTTGTCAGAAACGACGCCACCACCAGCCCCTAACGAGACCACAGAAGTATCTCACAGGCCTTCCCCTCTGAACAATGTTCCACCGGGACGTTCCAGTGGCCCCAGACATTGCCAAAGCTGCCCAAAGAGAGCAGTCAAATCACCCCAGGGCTACCACCAGGGACAGCATCCAGCTGTTCAACTCATCTGAAGACAAAGAGCAGAGAACATGCCCCAACAGATGGAATCACGAACCTGTGGACTCCACCCTCCAGCAAGATACCAATGACCAATCATCCAATGATCTTTACCATAATCATTGTCTTGGTGTGGGAGTATCTGTAAGGACAACATTTCCACTGAAATGTCTGCTTTCCCTATGTATATACAGTAATCCCTCGCTACTCCGCGTCTCAAGTTTTGCACCCTCAGTGCACGCGATTTTTCAAAAATATTCATAAAAAATTCAAAGTTGAGAAAAAAATGGCGCGGACGCTAGCAGAAGGCAGAGAGAGTACATTAGAACATCAGGTATCAACACGGAGATGGCGCGCAACTCAAATCCACTCTCTGATTCGCTGGCCATCTCGGCTCCTGAATCTCGCAAGCTGATTGGCCGAGCCGCCGGGACACATTACCCAGCATCTCTCCCTGCCCAGCGCCAGCGAAGGAAGACCGTATTCATTGTTCTCTCGCGCTCGTGTCGCTACTCTTGCCGCATGAAAGTTTTAGCTGTAATTTTGTGCTTTTTTTGTGCAAAATAGTGCTTGTGACGCCCTTGAAAATGGCTCCTAAACGTCCTACACCCTCTACATCCTCTGGTGAACCCAAGAAGAAGAGAAAAATGATGACTGTGAACGAGAAAGTGAAATTATTGGACATGTTTAAGGCAGACAGTAGCTATGCGTCTGTTGCCCGCATGTACAGACTGAATGAATCAACGGTTCGCTACATAAAAAAAGACGAATTAAAAATCCGGGGGGATAAAAACTGCCTCAATAACATTCTCCAAGGACACTAAGCGCATTGTGACTCCTCATAATTAGAGGATTGTGCA
The DNA here is from genome assembly GCF_015104395.2 of Macrobrachium nipponense. NCBI lineage: Eukaryota > Metazoa > Arthropoda > Malacostraca > Decapoda > Palaemonidae > Macrobrachium > Macrobrachium nipponense. Next base: position 18,170,432 of record NC_087224.1, on the reverse strand, counting down.
AATGGAGAATGCGTTATCAGTGTGGATAACGGACTGTCGGGAAAAGAAGGTTAGTCTCGATACCAACATGATTCGATACCAACATTGATAGAGGTGAGTTATGTAATCTTGTTATAAGAATACAGTTATTATTAGTTTACATGTACATGTACATGTACACACACAAAAATTTATACTACGTATTTATAGGGGGACCCTACTTCGCGGTTTTTTTTTTTTTTCACTTATCGCGGTCGGTTCTGGTCCCCATTAATAGCGATAGGTGAGGGATTACTGTACCTCTTTTTTACATATACCAAAATGTAGAGCAGTGTACGGCCTTTCTGCCAATATATGTATCACAAATTTACACATCCTGGACATGTAATTAGATGTATATTTTTAGGCCCAAGAAAGCACAATCACAGCGAGGGTCTGCTCCCTTTTTCCGTATGTATGCGTGATGGACACTACAGTTTCTGTCCACACAGCCTCTTTATATATATCCTTTTCTGACCTATAAATTAGTAAGTATTTCTCTTTGTCTTAGTCTGTCCTCTCACTAGGTTTCATGGCCCAGGTAGGGGCTCCAGCAGACCACCAGATATCCATACCTGTAAATTTTCTACATTCGGACTATTTTTCATTTGTTTATCATTACATTTCCCTTTTTTAAATAATTTTGAGTAATTTGCGACTATCTCTTTCTTGAACGGAAAATAATGCAAGCACAACTACAAGCTAATATGTCTATATGGATGTACCTTTTTGGTGCTCAATTATGAAACGAGCCAATTCTATTGTTTCCTCTTTTACAAAAATTTCTTGTGTCTTAGTACATGAAAAATATGAAGTGGTAGAAAATACGAGTGTCAGTGAATACGCGTTTTGATCCAAGGAAACCTTGCTTGTCATACAACACCCAACGATATAGAAACAATAGGCATATAACCATTATCTGTGACTGTGTGACGTCACCCAAACTGGTCGAAGCGACAATTTACTGATGTAAACTTAGGGTAAGGCCACACCGGATGCGGGCAGCTTCGAAGTGCATGCATGACTCGGGCAGGAGAGCAGCGTTAAAATGACACATGACCACACCAGAAATGTCGCCCTCCCATGCATCACTCTCAGAGGTCAAAGATATACTTCTGTGCAAATTGTCAAGTTTTGATAGGAAATTTTATTAATAGAAAACCTAAGTGTTAAACTTGACGATAGAACTGCGTATGACCAACGGTCTTTTGAATCTTTGCTTGCAATACTGGAAGTTGGTCTCAAAAAACAAATGATGCACCATAGACAACCCTTCTCTCCCAAAGTATCTTTCAGGAAGTAGTAACCTTTTTGTCAGTAGAGACTGGGACTCGAATGCACGACACCAATGGCCATATTTAAGGGGCACTCGTTATATTCTTCTTCCATTCCTTAAGGAAATGTAATTTTATAGAGTGGTTTCACGGGGATCCCACAAAAGTCGCCTTCGAAACACCTCATAATTAATTCTTCTGTAGCCTTACCCCGCCAAGACAAGACTGACTGAACAGGTGACACTTCAGCAAACTGATTGCCTGTTCATTGGACCATGGTAAGTTGGAGGTTCTATTTATGTATTGTGGTCCTTTTGAAATATTCACTTTAAATTCAGTAATGAACTCATCCCCAGGGAAAGCATTTAGACACAATCGAGGTGGTCAAGGATTCACTAGGTGGCATTATATAAGAACTCTGCTCTATTGCCTGACACTTTATTGAGAACAACAATGAATGCAGTCTGAATGTACACAAATGTGAGGTGTTGGAATAACTGCTAATGAAGTATGCATTACAAATATGGAATAATTAACTCGATTTTGCTACTGAATAGATAAATAAATGTACTAACTTAATACTAAAAGTTTCTATCCTAATATCAGTTACTTAACAATGATATTATGCTTTAAACAATTTCTTGGTTACTAATGAAGTTTTTTAATAAGGGAACTAACTTCACAACATAGTTATCAATATAATAAATAAATGGGAGTAACCACTCAAGTAACATAGTCCCTTATCATATAGAGAATAGTGTGGTTTTGGGAGGAGATGCCGGGAACCACCACAGTATTTATCATGTTACATTGCTTGTTGGCAACTGCAGAGGGTTGAGCCGTCCCGCTTGTCTTGTGTGGCCACCCACATAAGATATGCAATGTTTCAAACTGCTGCAGGAACCTCTTCCCTGCACCCTCCACGCTCGCTGTGTCTGGTGTGGCCTCACCTTAGGAAGCTTCAAACGGTTTGGGTGACGTCACAAAATCACATGCGCGGATGAGTCTTCATGTTCTAGAGCGGGACCATTGATAACTATTATATTGGTGGGTGGGCGGGGGGGGGGGGGGGGGGGGGGGGGGGGGGGGGGGGACCCCTTGTCATGCTATATATCGTGAGATGAATGGAAATATATCACTGCATAAAAAAGAACATCAAACTAGAACATGGAAAACAAAGTGGAGGGATATTCATTACTGGTGACATAAGCAAGGTATCTGAAAAAGTGAGGATGGAAATAACGATGGGAAAGATAAATAAGATAAACCTTTCAAATGTAGTAGAGGCAAAGAAGGAAACCCCACAGCCGATGACCTAATTAATCTGGAGTACATTGTTAGGGGCCCCAACCTATATATGGTTTGGGAAATAATATAAATGCTGTTAATCTAAGCAATAGTGGTGCGTCGGGTATTTCTTTGGAGAAAGGGAAAATGAGAGAATGGAAATATGTGTTGATTTGAGTAACTGAAGTGGTTCATAGCAGTTTGGTTAAGTCGCCCTGATCATGAGACACTACTGATCAAGATGGTTTATACTCTACTATGTGACGTATATGATTATTGACATTGTTTTTTCAAAACTGAAGTCATTATTGTAATTATGTGCTGAAAATAGAAGACATGTCGACAGAGAAAACTTATCCACAGCCAACACGCTGAGGATGAGGAACCAAAAATAGATTCCTTTTCCCGCTTTTTGAATATCATTTGTTACACGATTTTTGTATTCTTATCAAAATTAAATAGATTATTAAAGACTTTTAAAAAGAATTACTCATTTTAATGATTTTTTTGAAATTTTAGCCAATTTTAATATAGAAAATTATTTTTTAACAGAGTTTTTTTTATTAAGAAAGTCATTTTAAGTTGAACCATAGCCTAGGTGTACTTCAGTTGTAGATATCCAAGTGCTTCGCCTTCTTGGTGGTTCAATTCATTCATATCTTTGAAGTGCTGCTTTGCTTAGCACTAATTAAATCTTGTTTCTCGATTTATAGATTAAAAAATATTAATGTTTTCAGTTTGATCTGGCAAGATCGACATATGGCTCTGTTTCTCTTCTCCCTCCAAACGTATTATTCTTATTTGTATTACCTCCCTCACTCCGATTAGTCATTTGCAGATTTTATAAGTAATTCATAAGTAGGGGACAGTCGTCATCATCTAGACTAGGTTTCATGGCCCAGGTAAGGGGTAACAGCCAGGATTACCAGACATTCATACCTGTAAATTTTCTGCATTCAGACTATTTTTCCTTTGTTTATCATTATATTTCCATTTTTAAAGTAATTTTGAGTAATTTGTGACTATCGCTTTCGTGAATGGAAAATAATGCAAGCACAACTACAAGCTGATATGTCTGTCAAATGTGCCTCACACTAGGCCTTTTTTTCTCGAGCAGCGAGGCGTTGCTGCCGAAAATCGAAAACCGCGAGCTGTTAGCTCGAGATTTTGGCTTTCCAACAGAACGGGAAGCAGTCAGCACGAGCCGCGAGCCCACAGCGTAGTGTCAACAAACAAGATGGCTGCTGCTGATAGGACATACTCTCAGACCATTGGCTTCTCTTCTCCTGAGCCACCCCTCTCGAACCCACAAACGTTTTTTGTTACTCTTGCATTCACGTAAGTTTCCGAGAAATACACCACTGCAGCACATTTTGCCACAGTCCGACAATTTCTGGCTGGCATGATGATATCAGATGATCTGTTTTGTTTACTTTCTCCTACAGCTCCTCGAAACCACGAGTTCCTAGTGTGACGATACAACACTTTTGCTCCGCGAGCACGGCTGGGATGCTGCCGAAACACAAGCAAGCAAGAAATGGACTAGTGTGATACCAGCTTAATATGAAACGAGCTAATTCTATCGTTTTTTCCCTCATTTTCAATAATTGCTTGTGTCGTAGTACATGAAAAATACCGATTGGTAGAAAAATACGATTGTTGGGTTTACAGTTTTGCGGGCCAGCTTCACAGGCCGGCCAATTTCCAGGGCCGTACAAACAACCAGTCCATCTGCAAAGGTAAATAGTTCCTTCGACCTGGAAGACCTACCACTACCCGTGGCCATTCAAAACAGTCACATGGCGTCGCCAATCTACTACTCATCCATCGGACGTTGCTTTTGTTGCTGCTACCCGGTTACGTTTTCGGACTTGATCAACTTTTGTGACGGTGTTGACATGTTACATTTGTTCCTTTTAAAAAAGTGGCCTTTTAGGTGATTTTAGTTGTCAATGTAACACTGCAAAGAAGGGAACAATGAGGCCTCGAGAAAGAGGAAGACAGTTTTGTGCCCTAAGTCAGGTTAGGTTTGGTTTGTTGGATTAGGTCACTACTATCCTATCCTTTCCCCCCACCTATCTTTCGGCAATTTCCACCACTCACATATCCATTTCTATCCGTTTCCCCCCACCCAAAAACCCCAGATCCCAACAGGGTCCCCTTAACCACTTCTATTAATCTTTTAGCAATTGTTGCCACTCGTACCCGTTTCCCCCAACCAAAAGCCCCGGTTTCCCAAGAGGATACCCGTTTACTGTTTCTATTAAGCTTTTGCCACTACATTGTTTGTTGTTGTTTTGGTTTCGCTGCCATTTTGTTTGTATGTTCTTCCGCCAATTTCTTGTCCGACTTACCGCCATTCTAGTGGTAGGTTTAGACAAGAAAATTGGTCGGAGGTAAGGTTGACCCACGAAACGTGAGCCGCTCCTGATTGTCAGTGGATACGCGTTTTGACAAGAAAAGCTTTCTTGTGATACAACACCCCACGATATAGAAAAGACAGGCATATAGCCATAATCTGTGACCATCTGATGTCATCCAAACCCGTCGAAGCGACAATTTACTTATGTAAACTTAGGGATAATTGCTTTTGTTACACTTTGCTTCGACTGGTATGGGTGACGTCACAAAATAACACAGCTACTATATAGGGTGGGCGGGGGACCTTATTACTATAGGCTATATCGTGAGATGAAAGAAAATATTATCACTGCATAAAAAACACTAAACTAGAATTGGAAAACAAGTGAGGAATGTTCATTACTGGCGACATAAGCAAGGTATTTGAAAGAGTGAGGATGGAAATAACGAAGGAAACGATTAACCAATCAGAACGTGGTGGCATAGAGGGATCGAAGACCCACATCCGATCACCTGCTAACCCTGAACGCATAGACGCTCAAAAGAATAAAATAGAGTCCCTATTATTTGTTGATGAGTAGTTTGAGGACATAAGCCTAGTTACCTATAAGCTAACAAACTACAATTCCTTGCTATTACATTGCTATGAAAAGTGGTTCATAGCAGTTTGGTTAAGTCCTCCTGATCTATATAGACACTTGCTCAAGATGGTTTTAACTCTGTCTTATTGACATATATGATAATGATATTGTTTTAAAAGTGAAGTCATCATTGTAATTATGTGCCACATTAAGGAGCTGAAAATAGAAGACGTCGACAGAGAAAACGTATCCACAGCCAAGACGCTGAGGATGAAGGACCAAAAAAGATTCCTTTTCTCGCTTTTTAAATATCATTTGTTACACGGTTTTTGTATTTCTCTCAAAACAGATAGGCAAATAAAGTTTTATGAAAGAAAGTATTAAATTTTAACAATTAAATTGCAATTTCAGCAAAGTTTAATATAGAAAATGCTTATATAGGGTTACCAAAAAAGTCATATCTCATAGGCGTAGAGGTGTCGTCTTTTCGAAAATTTCGTATTTTACACATTTTGGTCTTAATTCACTCCTATCTTTGAAGTGCTGCTTTGCCTAGCACTAATTAAATTTAGTTTCAATAATTAATTGCAATAATAAATTTTACAATTTGATCTTCCAAAACTGACTGTACTGACATATGGTGGGTGGAGACAAAGAATAATAAATAACTATTAACTATGTCCTTAATTGGAGCTCTATGTTTCTCATTCCCCTTCAAACGTATTATTCATCTTTGTATTGCCTCTCACACTCCGATTAGTCATTTGCAGATTTATATAAGCAATTTAATTGTAGGGGACAGTTGTCGTCATCTTAGACTAGTGTAAGGACTACATTTTTATCGAAATGTCTGTCTTCCCAATGTATTTACCTCTTTTTTTTATATATATATCCAAAAATGTAGAGCAGTTTTTGCAGCCTTTCCACAACTATATGGTATCATAAATTTGTACATCCTGTACGCTTAATTATATGTATATTTGTAAGTGCGACAAAGCACAATCACAGTGAGGCTCTGTTCTTTTTTTGTATGTACGTGTGACGGACACTGCAATAATTCTATCCGCACAGCCTCCTTATATATGTCCTTTTCTGTCCAATAAATCAGTAAGAATTTCTCCTTATCTCAGTCCAGTCCTCACAACTGGTGACCTCCCGGATTTAGGACAGTGAATCAGCAGTCTTGCCATTCAGCCATTCCAAGGATTAATTACCGCTGCTCACCTTCAGAGCCGTTAGCAGACTTATTACGGTGCCTTAGTTTATGTCTCTGAATGCTCTTATCTGTGGTCGACCAAAATGCCATTAGAGGACTCAAAATACCACATCACTCACAGGACTATTTTGGCGTTTTGTGTTACAGTTTTGCCCGCCATTAACGACATCCATCAACCGTAGAAAAGTGAGATGGAGGACTTTTAGAACTCGAGACAAGGATGGGAGCTTTCCATTCCACCCCCCCCCCCCCCCCCCCCCCCCCCCCCCCCCCCCCCCCCCCCCCCCCCCCCCCCCCCCCCCCCGCGTAGTTCCTCGACGCCCCGATCTATGCCCTTGCAAGCCGCGGCCACACCACCTAAGTCCCACTCCATCAAACTCCTGCCCTTGTCCTAGCAGAACATTTGCCCAGCCTGGCACCAACAGGCGGATATCCAATTTCGGCTCCACAGGGTCACCACAGAGGGCACCAAGTCGGACCTGGTTGCTTTAGCTCTCCCGGAGGATATAGTTGACCGTCTCGCCCCATGGATGTCCACCCTATTTGGAGAGATCCCTTATGACGACCTTAAGATGCAGCTGATCCAGATCCTCTCCCTCCTGGTTCCCATGAGAGCCAACCAAATTAACGACCTGGTGGTCAGCCCCGTCATCACCGGAGGGACCCAAGATTAGCCTGGCACAAGCTACAGGCCCTGGTATTGCTGCCGGAGAGAGACTCCCACGGGCAGAGGAAATAGGTAAGCATCCTGAGGTAGCTCTTCCTCTGCCAACTTGCCCCTCAAGTAAGCGGCCGATCGAGGACACTGACGCATGAAGATGGAGAGCCCTGGGTAATGACCACATAAGCTCTACAATGCCACCCACGCCACAAAACTCACCTCCCCGCCATCAGCCAACAACCTGCAGCAGGAAGACCCCAAGGAGGTGGCAACTCGACGCAACCTTCCAGAGGAGGGGACCCATCGCAGCCTGCCAGAAAAATTGGCTGGTGTATCTACCACCAGAGATATGGGAAAAAAGCAAGGAAGTGTGTGCGCTTTTTGCTTCTTCATGCCTCAAAAAAACATGGAAGGCAGCACCCAAAACTACTCTCCTTGGCTGTGACGGTAGCCAGGTCCCACCACAGAGGGTTCTACTTCAAAGACGTGATCTCCAGCCACAGGATGCTGATCGACACCGTGGCCATGCAAGTAGTATTCCCACATCAGCAGAGGATCGTAACCATGCCCCAGCCGCCCTTGTAGCCGCCAATGGACCCCACCCCCTTCGCTATATGGCACTAAGACCCAGGCCATCGTATTTCTAAGTCAGACATACACCTGGCTCTTCATCATTGTGGATGTCAGACACCCCCCTCATCGGAGCAGACTTCGTTGCCCACCATGGGCTTCTAGTGGATGTAAGCCCCCCAACGCCTCCTGTCACGGAAACCTGCCTCTCTCTCCCTCTAAACGTGGGTACTGGGGCTCCCGCCATCTGCTCTGTCCTCCCCCACAAGTACGGCTCCCTCTTACAGGAGTTCCTGGACATCTTCCAACCCGAGCTCTGCCAGATACCCGTGGAGAAGGTCTACAGGGAAACCTTGACAGTCCCAGGAGGATTATTCCCGGTTGACAGCCACAACGAGGACGTCCCCCTGTCAAGACTCCATGCAGTTGTCCAGATATTCATCCCTACAGCAAGACCTTCTCTTGACGGAACGAAGCAGTTTTGACTGAAAGCCTTGGATTCCTGCATACACGTCTTCGTCAGAAACGCTGCCACCCGCCCGTCACTGAGACCCTGTCGAGGACCATATCGAGTCGTCCGCCAAGAGGAAAAGCGTTCCTCATAGCAATCAATGGCTGCGAGGACTGGGTCTCCATCGACCAGCTGAAACCTGCCTCCTTTCCTGATGAAGTTGACACCGCAGAAGTATCTCACAGGCCTTCCCCTCTGAACGATGTTCCACCGAGATGTTCCAGTGCCCTCAGACATTGCCAAAGATGCCCAAAGAGAGCAGTTAAACCCCTCAGGACTACCACCAGGGCCGGCATCGATGACCAACTCATCTGAAGACGAGGAGCCAGAAGACATGCCCCGGCAGATGGAATTACGAACCTGTGGACTCCTCCACCCTCCAGCAAGATACCAATGACCAATCATATAATGATCTTTACCATAAGCATCGTCTTGGTGGGGGAGTATCTGTAAGGACGATATTTCTACTGAAATTCTGTTTTCCCTATGTATATACCTCTTTTTTACATATACCAAAATGTAGAACAGTGTACAGCCTTTCTGCCGATATCAAATTATGTATCATAAATTTACAAATCCTGTACGCTTAATTAGATGTATATTTGTAGGTGCAAGAAAGCACAATCACGGTTGAGGCCTCCTCCCTTTTTCCGTATGTACGTGTGACAGACACTACAATTCCATCCACACAGCCTCCTTACTATATGTGTCCTTTTCAATAAATCAGTAAGCATTTCTCATTGTCTCAGTCCAGTACTCACGCTAGGTTTCATCGCCCAGGTAGGGGATCCAGCAGGAGAACCAGACATTCATAGCTGTAAATTTTCTGCATTTGGACTGTTTTTCCTTTGTTTATCATTATATTTCCATTTTTTAAAATAATTTTCAGTAATTTGCGATTGCTTTCGTGAACGGAAAATAATGCAAGCACAACAAGCTGATATGTCTATATGGATATGCCTTCCTGGTGCTCAATAGTGAAACGAGCCAATTCTATTTCTTCCTCTTTTTCAAAAATTGCTTGTGTCTTAGTACATGAAAAATACCAATTGGTAGAAAATACGATTATCTGTGAATTCGCGTTTTTATCCAAGGAAACCTTTCTTGTTAAGCAACACCCAACGATATAGAAACAATAGGCATATAGCCATAATCTGTGACTGTGTGACGTCACCCGAACCGGTCATAGTGACAATTTACTGATGTAAACTTAGGGTAAGGCCACACCGGATGCGGGAAGCATCGAAGTGCATGCACAACTCAGGCAGGAGAACAGCGTCAAAACGACACATGGCTATACCAGATATGCCACCGTCCCGCATGTCACTATCAGAGGTCAAAGATATACTTCTGTGCAAATTGTCAAGTTTGGATAGGAAATTGTCTCAAATAGAAAACCTAAGAGTTAAACTTGACGATAGACTGCATAAGACCTAACAGTCTTTTGATTCTTTGCTTGCAATACTAGAAGTCATCTCACAAGACAAACGATGCACCATAGACAACCCATTTATCCCAAAGTATCTTTCAGGAAGAAGTAACCTTAATGGCAGTAAATGTCGTGATAATATGAGGTTAAAATCCATATTTTCTTTTTACTTCCCTTACAGTTATTACTTTAAGGGAAGTAAATAGAAAATATGGATTTTAACTTTTTATTATTACAAAACTAACTGCATATAGGGTTACTTCCTTAAAGATACTTAGAAAAACAAAGGGACCAGAATTAACGCGTAAACGCCGAAGCGGTAAAAATCAAAAACTCCCCCGAATGCTGGAGCCGGTTTTGAGTGAGCGCGGAAGCGGAAAAAATAATTTTTTCAAAAAATCACAGCGCGCTTAGTTTTCAAGATTAAGAGTTCATTTTTGGCTCCTTCTTTTGTCATTGCCTGAAGTTTAGTATGCAATCACCAGAAAGGAAAAATAATATCATTATCATATGTAAATAATGCGATATATGGTAGCGAAAAAAAGAAAATTCATACATAATTGTATTAAAATCACACTGTGCAAAAAACGGTAAAAGCTATCGAGTTTCTTTTTTTCGTTGTATTGTACACTAAATTGCAATCATTTTGATATATAATACATTGTAAAACAATAAAAGCAACACCGGAAAAATATTATCACAAAATGATGTACGAATTCGTAATGCGCGGACATAAAAAAATATTTTTTTCAAAAATTCATCGTAAATCTAAATATTGTTCTAGAGACTTCCAATTTGTATCAAAATGAATACAAATGATTGAATATTACGATACTGTAAGAGTTTTAGCTTACAATTGCAGTTTTCGACCATTTCCGACGAGTTAAAAATGACAAAATGTCGAAATTTTTTTATAAATTTTTTTTATATGCAATTATTTCGGATATTAGAAAAGCTACAACCCTGTTTCAAATATTTTTCCTGTTTTATTTCTACATGAAATTGCGCACATTTTCCATATATAAAACTCTATGAAATGCCTAATATGAAACGGAGTAAATTTTCCGAGAATGTGATGTACGCAATTCGCGATTATGGCGGAGAATCCGCATGCGGCGGAGGGAAGGAAAGTTTTTTTTCATAAATTCACCATAAATCGAAATATTGTGCTAGAGACTTTCAATTTGTTGCAAAATGAAGGTAAATGATTGAATATTA
>NC_087224.1:18096834-18158806 GCF_015104395.2 Macrobrachium nipponense | reverse complement strand
ATAATTGAGCACAAGAAAGGCACATCCATATAGACATATCAGCTTGTAGTTGTGCTTGCATTATTTTCCGCTCAAGAAAGCGATAGTCATAAATTACTCAAAATTATTTAAAAAAGGGAAATGAAATGATAAACAAAGGAAAAATAGTCCGAATGCAGAAAATTTACAGTATGAATATCTGGTGGTCCTGCTGGAGCCTTACGTGGGCCATGAAACCTAGTGAGAGGGACCGGACTGAGACAAGGAGAAATGCTTACTAATTTATAGGTCAAAAAATGACATATATAAATCTCCTCCCAAAACAACACCATTTTCTATATGATTAGAGACTATGTTACTTGAATGGTTACTTCCTTTTATTTATTATGTTGATAACTATGTTGTGAAGTTAGTTCCCTTATTAACCCTCTTACGCCGATTGGACGTATTAAACGTCGAGTCAAAATGTCTCCCGTATGCCGATTGGACTATCATACTCGGCTCAAAAAAGTTTTTTTAAAATTCGCGGAAAAATACTTATAGGCCTACCAGCCGAAAACTTTTGTATCACGCGCCTTGGGGATGCTGGGAGTTCATGGATCAAGGCGTTGTTTTGTGTTACATCGCTACGCAGGCGCGCAAGCGCGAATTTCTTTCTTATCGCACTAAAAAGTATCAGTGACACATCTCGGAAATTATTTCGTCACTTTGACATAATTATTGCACCATTTTAAATTATCCTTTACATGAAGTATTATATATGAAAATGTGCGCAATTTCATGCATAATACAACTAAAAAATACTCATGATTGTAGCCTTTTATCAGTTTTGAAATATTTTCATATAAAATAACGATAAGTGCCAAAAATTTCAACCTTCGGTCAACTTTGACTCTACAGAAATGGTCGAGAAACGCAATTGTAACGCTAAAACTCTTACATTATAGTAATATTCAATCATTTGCCTTCATTTTTCAACAAATTGGATGTCTCTAGCACAATATTTCGATTTATGGTGAATTTATGAAAAAACTTTTTCCTTACGTTCGTGCGATAACTATTCCGATAAATTTTTTCGTGCGATTGTCCTAATGTTTGCACCCTTTTAAATTTGCCGTTACATAAAAGTTTTATATTATGGAAATGTGCGAATCACCAATTTCATGCACAATACAACAAAAACAACCCATGGTTGTAGCTTTTATCAGTTTTGAAATATTTTCATATAAATAACGTTAAGTGCAAAAATTTCAACTTTCGATCAACTTTGACTCTACCGAAATGGTCGAAAAACGCAATTGTAACGCTAAAAATCTTATATTCTAGTAATATTCAATCATTTACCTTCATTTGCAACGACTTGGAAGTCTCTAAGCACAATATTTCGATTTATGGTGAATTTATGAAAAAAAAAAAAACATTACGTTCGCGCGGTAACTTCCGAAAAATCAGAATTTTTTTGTGCGATTGTCGAAATGTTTGCACCATTTAAAATTAGCTGTTACATAAAGTTTTATATATGAAAATGTGCGTAATTTCATGTAGAATACAACTAAAAATGATTGAAGGTTGTAGCTTTCTCTTTTTTCGAAATATTTGCATATAAATCACGATAATAGAAAAAAACAGGTTCGGTCAAATTTGACTCTACCGAAATAGTTGAAAAACGCAATTGTAAGCTAAAACTCTTACGGCCTAGTAATATTCTGTCATTTTTCTTCATTTTGAAACAAATTTGAAGTCTCTAAAACAATATTGTGATTTATGGTGAATTTTGAAAAATATATTTACCCTTCACTCCGCGCGCCGATTCGCGCCGCAAGTCTCCGAAATACGTTACATGGCATTATCCTAATATTTGCTCCTTTCATATTAGCCTTTTTATAGAGTTTCATATATCAAAATGTGCGCAAATTCATGAAGAATACAATAAAAATAATTGAAGGTTGTAGCTTTTTCCATCTTCGAAATATGTCTATATAAAAAAATATATATATTAAAATTTCGACATTCGGTCAAATTTAACTCGTCCGAAATGATCGAAATCTGCAATTCTAATCTAAAACTCTTACAGTATCGTAATATTCAATCATTTGTCTTAATTTTGAAACAAATTGGAAGTCTCTAGAACATTATTTAGAATTACGGTGAATTTTTGAAAATAACATTTTTTTACGTCCGCTCGTTACGAATTCGTACATCATTTTGTGAAAATTTTTAATAATGTGCTTTATTGTTTTACAATGTATTATATATCAAAATAATTGCAATTTAGTGTACAATACAACGCAAAAAAAGTAACTGGTTAGCTTTGACCGTTTTCTGCACAGCGTGATTTGAATACAATTATGTATGAATTTTTTTTTTTCGCTACCATATATCGCATATTACATATGATAATGATATTATTTTTCATTTCCTGATGGTTGCATTCTAAACTTCAGGCAATGACAAAAAAAGGAGCCAAAAATGAACTCTTAATCTTCAAAAGTACGCGCGCTGTAATTTTTTGAAAAAATTATTTTTTCCACTTCCGCGCTCACTCCAAACCAGGCCCGGCATACGGGAGACGTTTTGATTTTTAGGGCTCCGGCGTAAGAGGGTTAAAGAACTTTCATTTGTAACCAAGAAATTGTTTAAAGCATAATATCATTGTTAAGTAACTGATATTAGCATAGAAACTTATATGTATTAAATAAGTCTTGAAAAAGTCTAATTTACTAGAAACTCTACTAATCTTCGTCTTCAAACGCCTTCTCTTAAAAGTTGTTAACAGTACGGAGCTTGAAATTTCTAAACTGCAATTTAAAATGTCAGTGTGATAGTAAATTTTCAATTCATTGTTGTTATCAGACTTTTTTTTTTTTGTTTTATTTTTTTTTTTTTTTGTTTTATAAAATTTTACAAATATTAAAGTCCCCATGACTCATAAATAAGTATCGGCAAAGTCTAACTTTCTGGAAACTACGTATTCACCTGTCTTTAAACGCCTTCTCTTAAAAGTTGCTGGTCAATTCGGAGATTGAAATTTCTGGACTGCAATTTCTTAAGAGAAATTGATCACATCCTTCATAGATTTTATCTGTACATGAGCAAGGGGACCTTATGGTGTGAAAATAGATAATAATTGTAAATGTTAGATATCTTACGAAGGAGTTATGGTTTTAATGATACATCTAGGCTATTATACTGTAATGGGCCGGATGGCAAGGAGTGATGAACACAAATAGCTAATTAACATAATTCCTTCCCCTTAGCTAAATGCGGTTTTCAGACATGAAATAGAATTAACTTCCTTGGTGAATGTACAGATGAAGAATAAAGGGAGAAATCGAACTTTGGGAGAGAGAAGAAAAAGAGAAACAGGATTAGCTAAATAGTTCTATAATTGCTGTGTGTGACCTCTTTAACAGCGGTTTACAATCACTTTCGAGAACAACTGGAATGTTTTTTCGCACTCCACTGCCATGGCATCGCTCAAAATCTCCCATACAAACTGACAGATGGAGCCAATTAATAATTGACTTAGGAGGCATTATTGTGACCACAGCGCAGTCTTAATTAATATAATTGTTATTTCGGAGAGTGTTTGCACTAGGTTAATTAATTCTGGGGAGGCTATAGTCTAAGCTGTTGATGACTGACTGACTGTCCCATACTTATAAATTAACTTCTAGGTATAAATATACTATTACGAAATAGTAACAAGTTTGAAGGGAGAAGAATAATGTAGAACTCCATTTAGGAACATAACTCTCCTCCATCTTTCGGTTTTGTAAGATCAAATTCAAAAGATCGTTGATTGTATATTATAGTCTGGTTCAAATTATGGAAAATGTGGCCGTTTAAGGATTTTTAGGCATTTTGGAGTCAAAGTTGGCAAACAATTTTTTTTTCACGCTGAATCCAATTTTGCTGTTTGCCAAGCTGTATCTCTTGTAGTTTTGATCCTAGATGGCCGTCAATTTTATAGACAGTGAATAATTTGAAGAACTGCTTCAATTGTAAGACATATCAATGGAATAATGCCTTGTAAACGCTTCTTATATACATACTAATAATAAAAAGTGCAGAACATGTGTCTTTGTGTTTAAATGTGTTGTCAGCCATCTTGGATTTACGTTTTTGTTTAATTAAGAGAAAAGTAATATCAGTAAACTAAAAAGTTTATAATGTCTTTATAATAACATTTAATAAATAAGGCTTTATGGCAGTCATAATGATATGTGGATGAAGGAAAACTTGAAAAATTATGCTTTTCAAAAGTTTATGGCGGCCATCTTGGATTTACCCAAATAGCAGTGTTACCTTGAGAGATACAACTTGGCAAATGCATAAATAAATTCAGCACAAAAGAAAAGAAAGAAAATAAAAACGCTCTACAACCTCAAGAGGTTATAGTTGATTGCTTTGACTCCAAAATGCTTCAGGTAGATATAACTGATAACCAGACTAGGCCAGCATATAGACGGTTTTCATTAGTGCTAGGTACTTTAAAGATATTATCCTCTTCCCTAAGGAATGCAAATCAGTCGTCTCTGCTACTCTCTACGTTACATCTCTAATAATAGTATACAATTATTTTGGGTTTTCTCCCTTATAAATAATGTTTATATTAAATTTTGCTTCTCTTGCCAAGTAATTGTTAAAGTTTAATATATTCTTGAAAAAGTTTGAATTCTCTATTACAGTTAGATAAAGATACAGAAATTGAGCAAAAATGAAATTTGAAAAGCGAGAAAAAGGAGTCGTTCCTGGTTCCTCTCCTCCCCATGTGGTTGTAGATAACGTTTTCCTTTGTCAACATGTCTTCTATTTTCAGCACATTAATGTGGCGCATCATTACAATGATGACTTCAGTTGTAAAACTATAACATCATTAATGTCACATAATATAGAGTAAAAACCATCTTAATCAGTAGTGTCTTTATAGGTCCGGACAATTTAACTAAATGAACCACTTCTATTAGTCAAATCGAATCTCATATGTCTCGTAGCGAGGTGATAGTCAGGAATTATTGTTTGTTAACTTAGGTAACTTGGCTTAAGCCCTCAAACTACTTACCGACAAATAATAGGGACTTTGTTTCTATGTTTCTTATGAGTGTTACGTTCTTCCTGCTGATCTCATTAACTTTGCACCATATATCTTCCTTATTTTGTAATTTATCTTATTTCTGCAACATTTCGCCTATTCTACTTCTCCAATATCAATATTCACATAAAGTACAATATTCCATAGCTCCAAAATCGTATTCACCACTTAAAATAGATACCATTATTTTGTTAAAGTTTCTTTATCGAGAAACAGAAGATTATTTAGGGTATTTCTACAGAAGCACTCCCGTGTTTAGTACTGGCTCCTTGGGGTTAATTACAGTCGTCTGAAAAATAAATTACTTACTTAAAATTCATGTTCAGGTGGTAAAACTGCATTGAAAAACCGACACTGCTGTGAGAGGTGCACAAAGAGGCAGGTAGAAGTGTACTGATTTTTATTACAGTCAAGGGAAATATAAATATACAGCATGCGGACGGAAATGTGGCTACCGACCCGCGAGAGAGTAAAAGTGTGTCGGCGAGACCCGATTTGTGTTTCTTGAGAGACATAAAATACAAAATATAAAAGTACACAAAATATGGTTATACAAGCTTTATACACTGGCGGAAAGCCCGCTGAACGCTCTCTCGGAGGGAAGTAAGAACAACGCGAATGATGAATTATATACAGAGAAAATTATGGATAAGCGTTGTCCTTACAAATACTCCCCCCCTAAGACAATAATTAGGCATAATTGTTGGCTGACTTCTTTGTACTTCGGGTTGTCACTTGCAGAAACGAGCTGGGCAGCGGAGGCGCCCCCGGGTGCGCAATATCAGTTGCTGTGGTAGATCCTCGGGAGTTTCCAGGGACGGGATGCCTCCCCTGAGGTGATCCTCGGGGGGTTCGACTGTCTTCCGAGGGCGGCCGCGGCTACGGCCGGGAGGTTTGGCGATCGAAGGAGTCGCTTCTTTCCGAGGAAGATTGAGGTGCCCTGTGGAATCCGCGTCTGCGAGGTCCTCGTCCATGATGAAGGCTGGTTTCAGACGATCGATTGTGACCCAGTCCTCGCGACCGTTGATGGATAAGAGATAGGCCTTGTCAGTGCGTCGTAACACGCGGAAGGGACCACGGTAGGGTCTCGTTAGAGGCGGGCGTCATCCCTGACGAAGACATGCTTGCACGATGATAGGGCCTTCGGGAGGAAACGTTTGGTTCTGTCGGAGAAGGTTTTGACGCAGGGCTGTTGAACTTCCCGGCGGATTCCCGAAGTCTGGCGATGGAGGACATCAGGGCTTCGTCGGCATTGGTCGGGAAGAACTCGCCAGGGACTGTTAATGGCTCCCCGTATACCTTCTCGTGGGTGATGCCTCGCCGTTCGCCCACGGGGCAGTCCTGAGACCGAGGAGGACCCACGGTAGTTGGCTCTTCCAATTTTCGTCGGTGCAGCGCGCCATCAGGGAAGCCTTGATCGAACGGTAGACTCTCTCCACCATGCCGTTAGCTGCTGGGTTGTAGGCGGTGGTGGCGTGTAGCAACGTCCCCATTAGGCGGGCCAGGGTGGTCCACAACTCCGACAGGAAAACTGGTCCGCGGTCTGTCGTGATTTCGTCTGGCACTCCGAATCGACTGACCCAGCTGGCGAGGAGGGCTTCAGTGCATGCTTTCGTGGTTGCCTCCGACATCAGTGTTGCCTCGGTCCATCTGGTGGAGCAATCGATTACCGTCAGGAGGTATCTGGCGCCTTCCGACGGGGCCAGGGGGCCCACGACGTCTATGTGGATGTGGCCAAATCTTCGTTTCCGCTGCGGGAATTCCCCCACGCCTGATTCTGTGTGCTGACTGATTTTGCTAGTTTGGCAAGGCACGCAGGTCCTGGCCCACTTGAGGGAGTCCTTCCGAATTCCATGCCAGACGAACTTCTCCATCAGGAGGCGCATCGTTGTCCGGCCCGAGGGGTGCGAGAGTCCGTGTATGACGTCGAACACGGCTTTCCTTCGGGATGCTGGGATCAGCGGGCGCGGGCGGTCCGTGCTGATGTCGCAGAGTAGCGTCGTGCCTTGGGGGGCTGAAGGGCACGTCTTTCCACTTGAGGGCGGTGATAGCTGTGCGGTATGCGGCGGTCTCCGGGTCGGCGGCCTGTTCCCGGGCGAGGTCTTCGTAGTCGACCGCGAGATGCACGGCGTTGATTTCTATCCTCGATAGGGCGTCTGCCACGGGGATTCTTCTCGCCGGGCACGTACTGGATGGTGCAACCGAACTCCGCGATGGCTGCCAGGTGCCTCTGCTGTCTCGCTGACCAGGCGTCGCCTGCCTTGGTGAAGGCGTGTACCAAAGGGAGGTGGTCTGTCCTGATTGTGAAGGGGGAGCCCTCGAGGAGGTAGCAGAAATGGCGCACTGCGTGGTACACCGCCAGGAGTTCGTGGTCGAACGTGCTGTACCTCGTCTCGGCGGCTGACAGTTTTTTGCTGTAGAAGGCGAGTGGCTGGGGCTCGCCCTGGACCATCTGCTCGAAGACAGCCCCGCAGGCGACGTTGCTGGCGTCGGTGGTGAGGCGTAAAGGTGCAGTAGGGTCTTGGTGGCATAATGTCGCGGCTCTGGCGAGGGCCCTCTTCGTCTCGTTGAAAGCCATCTCTTGTTCGGCCTCCCACGTTAGGGCCTTTGGTTTCCCCTTCAGGACCTGCGTTAGAGGAGACATGGTGCGGGCGGCGTCGGGGATGAACCAGCGGTAGTAGTTGACCATTCCGATGAACTCCTGCAGGGACTTGACCATGGTTGGTGTTGGGAACTTCTGCACCGCACCTACCTTTGAGGCCATGGGGCGCACACCTGCTCCGCGGAGATCTCGTGCCCGAGGAAGTCCACCTTCTCGGCGCCGAAGGTGCATTTGTCCGAAACGGACGACCACCCGCCCGTTTTCCTGCAGGCGCTTCAGGACCGCTCGAACATGATGTAGGTGCCTCCAAGGACCTGGAAAAAATTAAGATATCGTCGACGTAGCAGACGCAGAAGGGCAGGTCCCCCAGGATGCTGTCCATCAGGCGCTGGAAGGTGGCCCCTGCGTTCCTCAGGCCGAAGGTTGAGTAATGGAAGACGAAGGAGCCAAAAGGCGTGATGATGGCGGTCTTGGGGACATCCTCGGGGTGCACTGGAACCTGGAAATAGGATTTTATGAGGTCCATTTTTGTGAAGACTTTCGCCCCATGGAGGGCCCCTGTCAAATCCTGCATGTTTGGCAAGGGGTATTGGTCAGGGATTGTAGCGAGGTTGAGTCTCCTGTAGTCTCCGCAGGGCCTCCAGGTGCCGTCAGGTTTCTGTACCATGTGCAGGGGCGACGCCCAAGGGCTCGACGCTTTCTTGCAGATGCCCATTCGTTCCATCTCCGAGAACGCCTGCTTCGCCTCCTGGAGGCGGCCTGGAGGGAGTCGCCGGAACTTTGCGTGTGTCGGGGGGCCCGTGGTGGTTATGTGGTGGAATATTTCGTGCTTGGCGGCGTCCCTGCCGCCTGACAAAGTTCCGGCTTGAAGACTTCGGGGAATTCCTGCAGGAGGTTGCCGTACTTGTGGGGGGCGATGGTACAAATTGTAGGGGCGCCCGGGCCTGCTGCCAGTGGTAGGGAAAGGCATGTCCCCGTGTCGAGGAGGCGTTTGTGGCCCACGTCCACCAGGAGGCCGTTCTGCGCCAGGAAATCTGCCCCCAGTAGCGGGATTCTGATGTCCGCGATGGTGAATTCCCAGACGTAGTTTCGCCCCAAGATGGATATCTCGAGGGACTTCGTGCCGTAGGAACGGATGGGGGTCCCGTTTGCGGCGACGAGGGCGGTTGTTTTGTCGGGCTCGCGGCTACAGTCTTTTCCTGACGGCGGGAATACCGAGTGCATCGCCCCCGTGTCCATCACCATCCTCCGGCTGGAGATCGAGTCGCGGACGTAGAACCCTACGGTGTGTGGTTCCGACGAGGCCGTTGCCACAGGTGGCCTTGGTTTTGTTTGCCGTCGCCGTTTTTTGACTGCTGGAAGGTGCAAGGGCTTTCGCACCTCTTGGAAAATCTCCCGAACCTCCGGTGGAAGCGGCACCAGGAGTTTTCACCTCGCTGCGTGTGGGAGGACTTCCCTTGGGATACGGCGCCGATCTCTTGCGTTGGGTCGTCATCGACTTCTTCCTTCTCTGCGGCCAGGCACACGGAGGATCGGGGGGCGGCGAGCTTCGCGGCATTGTTCGATAACGTCAGTTTCTTTGCCTTCTCCAGTAGTTCGTCGTCCTCTAGGGTGTACACGTCGGTCAGCTGTTTTCGGACGTCCGGCTCGAGTTGCTGCAGGAATATTTCGCGGCTCAGGCAGATCTCTTTCTTTTTTCCGTCGGGGCCTATTTCGGGCAGACGGACGAGGCCCATCACTGTGTCCCAGGCATCTTGGGGGTCGGTGCCGCGCATGGGGTTCGCGACTATGTCGAGGGCGCGGGCAGCCTTTTCAGCGATGGGCGCGGAATAGGCTGTCACGAGCCTTTCTTTTATCTCATCGAGTGTGACAGGTTCGGTTTGTGCTTGACCGGTCAGCCAGGGAGTTATTCGGTCGAACACCTCTGTCGTGAGCCCCGCGATCCGGAATTGCCCTTCAGCTCGGAAGAACCAGGCAGTCGGGTCAGCTGTTGTGAAGGGGGGCAATTTGACAGCTTGAGCGGCCGCTGTGTCCGAGGCCGTCGCTGGGGCGGGGGAGGCCTGGGTTTCCTGCGTGGTACTGTCTGCGCCCATTGTCCTCTCTCACAGAAACGGTCGACAGAGTCGTGAATGGCGGGGCAAACCGTTTGAGGAAACGCCTGAACACACCTTGGGCAGGTATGCCGTATTTAGTCCGTTAGAGGTGTTGGTTATTTCCACGGTAGGAGCTTTCAGAGATCTATACTGAGGCGCCGTGTGAGTCCGTTAAAGATCTCTGAAGGTGAGTGGCGGTAGTTAGTCCCTTAATGGCTGAGCCAAAACCGCTTGGGTCACCGTCCAAACCTGGAGGTCACCAGTTGTGAGAGGTGGACAAAGAGGCAGGTAGAAGTGTACTGATTTTTATTACAGTCAAGGGAAATATAAATATACAGCATGCGGACGGAAATGTGGCTACCGACCCGCGAGAGAGCAAAAGTGGGTCGGTGAGACCCGATTTGTGTTTCTTGAGAGACATAAAATACAAAATATAACAGTACCCAAAATATGGTTATACAAGCTTTATACACTGGCGGAAAGCCCGCTGAACGCTCTCTCGGAGGGAAGTAAGAACAACGCGAATGATGAATTATAAACAGAGAAAATTATGGATAAGCGTTGTCCTTACACTGCCATAGTCTAGGCCGCCGTGGATAAGTACCCTAGATCTACCTTATTTAGTGCTGGGCAAGCCAGCTTCAAAGATGAGTCAGTGAAGAAAAAGGAAGTGAAATCCATAACGGTTTATTGCTAAATTACACCTCAACGGTGAAGCAATATGACTTTTTTTCTTAACTCCGTATAAATAATCTCTGTATTAAATTTGGCTAAAATTTCATATTAATCGTTAAAATGTAATATTTCTTTTAGAAATCTTTAATTACCTATTTGATTTTGACAAGAATACAAAAATCGTTAACAAAGGATATTTAAAAAGCGAGAAAAGGAATCTTTCCTGGTTCCTCATTTTCATCATGTTGGCTGCGGATACATTTTCTCTGTCATGTCAATTTTCAGCACATAATTACAATAATGACTTGAGTTTTGAAACTACAACGGCTATAATCATACACGTCACATAAGATAGAGTTACAAAATTAATGTAAGTATTTGTAAACTTTACTGTAAAACAAGAGAGAGTGCAACACTTATGAATTGAAACAATTAATTTTGTCTAAAATCAACACATTACCTAAAGCTAATAGTATACATATGTACTGTGATGGTTCAGTGAATGGTATCAAGGTTGGATGCGGGATGGTTATGAAGGAATATTATGAAAATGATGCGAGTACTGACGAGACGCTGTCAAAAAGAATAGAAAATAAAACTTCTACTACTACTGCTGAATGACATGCCATTCATGAAGGTTTAACCTTAGTAGTAAACAAGATGAAAGACTTGTTTGTTTTCGTTGATTATCAGAGTGCTCTTCTTGCGCTTCACTCTAGATAGTATCCAGTTGACAGGGAATTAGTAAGTGTAAAGAACTTGCATAAACAATAGAAGATCAAGGGCATTTTGTTAAGTTTTTCTGGGTACCATCTCACATTGGTATTCATTTGAATGAGATGGCTGATAGTTTGGCAAAGGATGCTACAAACAAAAATAATATTGATACAGAAAGCACAATGACTGAGCAGAATAAAAAGAGGGTTAAAAATCAAGAGGTCTTTGTGGGAAGCGGCTGAAATTCGACAAATTTAAAACAATGGTAGTGTCAGTTTTAGACACCATTTGTTTGTCTGAAAACAGTAATATTGTATATGGTAGATATACAATATTAATAATGAGGTTACATTTGGGATATAAATATTATTGGGAATACATTGATGATGAAAACTCTGAATGTAAATTTTGCAGTGAGTTACGGAAACTTACCTTACAACATTATGTTATGTTTCGTAACCCCAGAATAGATGATGCAATAAATCAAGTATGTTATTTCCTGAAAAAGGATGGAAGTTTCAAAATTGTAAAGAAATTTCCTAATTTATTTTGGAATTAATAATTGTGAGTCACTTGCCTGTCCTTTTGTAGGATTTTGTATAACTTGATTTTTTGTGCCTTTTCTTAATTTTTTTTTTTTTATAAAATTTACTTTTGTTATATTTGTTTTGTATGGCTTTTGCCTATTATAAATTTGCTATAATATATCAACATTAGATTTGTATAAAAATTTATATTATAGCTTAGTATTTGCTTTTGTATAAATTGGAGTTAAAATTCCTATCATGAGAAATATTTGCTTTTCATTACTGTTTTTTTTTTTTATTTACGTATTTATTATTAATTTTGCCTGGAATCTTTTGAATTTTGTAGGTGGGTATAGCAGCATGCTGCTACCTTCCATTTAAAGATGTATATCAATAAACGTTTTGATTTGTTAAAATTTAAATCTTGATCAGTAGTGTCTCTATTGATCAGGGCGACTTAACCAGTCGGAGTCGATAGTTATCTATTTATTATTCTTTGTCTCCACCATATGTCGATTTTGGAAACTCGAATTGTAAAATTTATTATTACAATTAACTATTGAAACAATAAATATGATTGGTGCTATGCAAAGCAGCACTCAAAAGATAGGGCTAAATAAAAAACCCTATAAGAGACTTTTTGGTAACCCTGTATAAGCATTTTCTATATTAAATTTCGCTGAAATTGCAATATATTGCTAAAATTTAATACTTTCTTCATAAGCTTTAATTGCCTATTTAATTTTGATAGAAGTACGAAAAATCGTGTAACAAATGATATTTAAAAAGCGAGAAAAGGAAAAGGAAAAAATCTTTTTTTTTTTTTTTAGTTCCTCTTCCTCGGCGAGTTGGCTGTGGATACGTTTTCTCTGTCTACACGTTTTCTATTTTCAGCACATAATTACAATAATGACTTCAGTTTTGAAACTACAACGTCTATAATCACATACGTCACATAGGATAGAGTCAAAACCATCTTGATCAGTAATGTCTCTATTGATCAGGGCGACCTAATCAAACTGCTATGAACCACTTCAGTTAATCAAATCAACACATTTTTCCATCCTCTCATTTTCCCTTTCTCAAAACAAATACCCGAATCGCCACTATTGTTTAGATTAACTGCATTTATATGATTTCCCAAACCATATGAAGGTTGGGACCCAGAACAATGAACTCAGTGTTAATTAGCAGGTGATCGGATGTGGGTTTTCCTTCTTTGCCTCTACTACATTTGAAAGGTTTATCTTATTTATCTTTCCCATCGTTCTTTCCATCCTCACTTTTTCAGATACCTTGCTTATGTCACCAGTAATGAATATCCCTCGCTTGTTTTCCGGTTCTAGTTTGGTGTTTCTTTTGTATGCAGTGATAATAATTCCATTCATCTCACGATATATAGCAATGACAAGGGTCCCCCCACCCACCCATTATAGTAGTTATCAATGATCCCACTCCAGAGACGAAGACTCATCTGCGCTTGTGATTTTGTGACGTCACCCACACCGTTTGAAGCTTCCTAAGGGGAGGACACACCGGACATGGTGAGTGTGGAGGGTGCAGGGAAGAGGTTCCAGTGGCAGTTTGAAAAGTTGCATATCTTATGTCGGTGGCCACACAAGACAAGTGGGATGGCTTGACCCTCTGCAGTTGCCAACAAGCAATGTAACATGTTTTAAAATACTGTGGTGGTTCCGGGCATCTCCTCCCAAAACCACACTATTTTCTATATGATTAGGGAGAATGGTTACTCCCCTTCATTGATTATATTGATAACAATGTTGTGAAGTTAGTTCCCTTATTAAAAAAAACTTTCATTTGTAACCAAGAAATTGTTTAAAGCATAATATCATTGTTAAGTAACTGATATTAGTATAGAAACTTTAATGTTTTAAGTGAGTACATTTATTATCTATTCAGTTGCAGAATCGAGTTAATTATTCCATATTTGTAATGTATACTTCATTAGCAGTTATTCCAACACCTCACATTTGTTTACATTCAGACTACATTCATTGTTGTTCTCAATAAAGTGTCAAGCAAATAGACAGCGTTCTTATATGAATGCAGCCTGGTGAATCCTTGACCACCTCGATTGTGTCTAAATAGCTCCCTAGGGATGAGCTCATTACTGAATTTAAAGTGAATATTTGAAAAAGGACTACAATACATAAATAACCTCCAACTTACCATGGTCATGAACAGGCAATCAGTTGCTGAAGTGTCACCTGTTCAGTTGGTCTTGTCTGGCGGTAATGGCTACAGAAGAATTAATTATGGAAGTGTTTCGGAGGTGACCTTTGTGGGATTCCCGTGAACCACTCCATAAAACTATATTTTGTTTTTTAATAAATGGAAGAAAACGAATATAACGAGTGCTCCTTAAATGTGACCATTGGTGTCATGCATTCTGTAGGATGGTTGAACTTGTGTGATGTCTGTTGCCAAGAGGGCAACGCGATTGGCGACAATGTAGCCCATGTGTCTGCAACTCACTTGCAGTCACGCCTCTGTATAGACAGGACGTGTAATATATCACTCTAGTGACACACGGGTTTCCTTCTGTTTCCTATATGGCGCAGTGAGTAGGATACATAAAGAATAATCATGTCTACACGTGTTTGCAGAGGGTCGAGATGCATTGCAAGCCCTTAACGACTGTTTGGCTACAATGGCGAGTGGTTTGCACTTACAGAGTGGCCCCAGGGCCCCGTCCCTACCGCTACCAGAGAAGTGTGCTTTGGAAATGTTATCAGCCTCCTACAGGACTTGGAAACGTTCCATGACACATTGGCTTAGGCTACATAAGTTTCAACTAGCAGATGCAGTTCAACACATCAGGTTTCATTGCACCCCAGAGTTGCAACGTACGCTGGATGCCAGGTATAGTGATTTACATTGGGCTAACTTGTCTCCAGAAGGGGCTTTGGATGCTATAGGGGCCATGGTTCTGCGTGCATTGAACCAGACTGTGCATTGGGCTGAGTTTTTTGTGTGTATGCAAGGGCGTGAAGAGTCCATTAGTGAATATTTTGCAAAGTGCTCTGAAAAGGCCATGGACTGTGGCTTCCAGTGCACTAGGTGTCATTGTGATTTCTCTGAATCTATCCTCATTAGAAAGCTTATGGTAAGTCTAAGGGATGAGATATTGAAAAGAGACCTTTACAGGTCATGTGATTCTGTTTGTAGTGTAGATGACATAAGGGCAGTGTGCAACATACGAAGCAGCCCGCAAAGATGCATCCATGCCCCAGCACGACTCATGGCATCAAGAGACACGTGCGGCCGATGTGGAGACAGACCCCAGCACCCCCGAGTGTGCAGCAATGAAGAGTAATGAGAGGGCCTCGGTTTCCATCAGTGCTCGTGTGTGTGGGAACTGTGGAGTGCAGCACGAGCCCAGAAAGGTGATGTGCGCAGTGAGAAATAGTGTTTGTCATGGCTGCCAAAAAATTGGCCACATGAAACGGTTTTGTAGAAGCAAGAAGAAGATGGTGAATGATGTCCCTGCTTCATCAGTAACACTGGGGGCAGTCACTGCTGGGGTACAACCCAGTATGCAGCCTACTATACAAGTGGTAGTGTCTTCATCAGTGCATAGCCCTAGGCCTTAGGGTCACAGCCCTGTACAGGCTGTGGTAGACACTGGTATGTTGCAGGCCCCACCCTGCTTTCGACCCTCGTTGAAAGGCCTACCCTTTCACGACACTGCGGGGCCCTACGTGACATTGCCAACATTAGATTGGGGTGTATGGGAACTTCCCCCCTTTGCGTTCAATATGGTAACAGGACAACCATCCAAGAAGTGTACCTCATCAAGTCTGCGAGGTCATTCTTTCTTTCACTGGCTGCTTGCAAGGACCTTGGCCTTGTGCCCCAGTCCTTTCCCCACCACTTACCGGTGTCAGCAAGACTCGCACTGGAGCATGAGGTACTCACCCCCACTGGTCAGTCCTTGCCTAAAGCCCTCATCCATACCCTTCCCACCAGTGGAGGAGAATGTCCCAAAGTTGGAGCAGTGGCTCTTGCACCATTTTTTGTCATCGACATTCAATACAGAAAGGGAGCCCCTCCCTGTCTTGGAGGGTAAGCCGCACCATATTCATCTACTGCCAGGGGCAACCCCCTATGCATGCCACACCCCAGCATCTGTGCCAAAGCATTGGGAATCAGAAGAGAAGATGCAGTTGGACCAGGACATCAAGAAAGACATCATTGAGGAGGTACCACGACTGGTGAAGCACAGAATGGTGTGATGGAGGTGGTCATTGTTGCCAAGAAGTCAGGTCAGCCCCGCCGCACCGTGGACTTTCAACGCCTCAACGCCTCCTGCAGGAGAGAGACGCATCACACCCCTGCTCCTTTCAACATGATCTCAGGGGTACCCTTACATTCCTTTAAGACGGTGGCAGATGCTCATTGGGGTTTACACCAGGTGGAGTTAGATGAAGAAAGCCGCAAACTCACAACCTTTATTACTCCCTGGAGGTCGTTATTGGTACAGAAGAATATCCATGGGACACTGTTCAGCTTCAGATGCCTACACCAAGAGGTTTGATGACGCCATCAAGGACATTCCCCGAAAACACAAGTGTGTGGATGATACTCTTCTATATGACAACAGCGTCGAAGAGGCCTTCTGGCACATGTATAATTTCTTGGACACATGTGCCAAAAAGGGAATAACCCTCAAGCCAGAGAAATTCAGCTTCTGCCAAAGAGAAGTGAGCTTCGTCGGATTCCAGCTGGGATGGGATTCCTATAGGCCCACAGAGGAGAGTCTAGCTGCCATACAGAGATTCCCTATGCCTGACAACCCCTCGGTCACTGACATCAGGTCATGGTTTGGCTTTGTCAACCAGTTGGCACCCTTCCTTGCCACTGCCCCGCTGATGGAACCCTTCAGAGACCTCCTGAAGAAGTCTGCAAGCAAGAATGTCTACTGGGATAACAACCTACAAGAGAGATTCCATCAAGCACAGGAGGCCATATGCAAGCTGGCTAAGGATGGGCTGGTATACTATGACAAGACCCGACCTACGGCAGCCCTAACAGATTAGAGCAGAGATGGGATCGGGTTTGTCATTCTGCAGCAGCACTGTGCTTGTACCTCAGCTGATGTCCCATTCTGCTGCAAGGGTGGGTGGCGTATTGCCCTATGTGGGAGTTGTCACTTGTCACAAGCTGAAGCTGGGTATGCTGCTGTTGAGGGAGAGGCCTTAGCTGTCACGTGGTGTCTCAAGAAGGCCAGGCTACTCCTGTTGGGCTGCCCAACTTATTGATCGTGACTGACCACCACGCCCGCTGTCAAGCTCCTGGGTATATACTGAAGGATATACTGAACCCAAGACTCTTCCGTCTCAAGGAGAAAACCCTGCAATACAGGTTCCAGGTAAGATACCTACCAGGGAAGAGGAACTGCGCTCCTGACTTCTTATCACGTTTCCCTGCTCTCCGTTGTGAACCAGACGACAAGGACTCTGAACTTGAAGAGGATATGACTGCTGCCCTTGTTGCTGCTTCAGCCACTTCCCTTGAGCAAGAATGCCTCATACTTGACGAGGAGAGGGTCAAACTAGCAGCCTCTAAAGGCCCTGTATACCAGTTGTTGGTAGCTAAAGTGGCAGCAAATGACTGGCCCCCACAGAAGACACAGGAGTTGGCCTGCCTACATCAGTTCTACGCAGTAAGGGACAGGTTATCTATGGTAGAAGACCTGATAGTCTACACTCATGAGCAAGGATGCCTATGTCTGCTCATCCCAGAGGAACTTTGCCTCCAAGTCATCCCAGGCCTTCACGCAGGACATCAGGGGGTGGACTCCATGCTCCGCAGAGTAAGGCAATCAGTTTACTGACCAGGCATGGAAGGTGACCTGCAGAGCCACAGGGATGGATGTGCCTCTTGTGATATACATGCTCCATCACAACCTGCTGAACCATTAATACTCACAGCACCCCCAGAATACCCATTCCAGTCAACAGTGGTGGACATGCTACAGTTGGAGGGCCATATGTACATTGCCAATGCAGACAAGCTTACCGGGTGGCTGGAAGTCGCACACTTTCCACATGGTACAACGTCATCAAGAATCATATCAGTGTTGAGGACGTACTTTACAAGATGGGGAGCACCAGAGCTAATCTCGACAGATGGGGGGCACAAACCTCATTAGCGAAGAGACCACATCATTCTTCAAAAAAGGGGAGGTTACTGTACGCCTTTCGTCAGCTCATTATCCCCAGTCCAATGGAAGGGCTGAAGCAGCAGTCAAGACTGCCAAGAGGATCATCAGGGCAAATATAGGCAAAGGAGGTAGCCTTGATTGTAACAAGGCATCTCTGGCAATTCTTCAGTACCTCAACACCCCTCCTAAGGGATTCGACAAGTCACCAGCACAGGATGCCATCGGTAGGCAGCTCAGAGAACGAGTGCCAATGCCCAGACAGCATTACAAGGTGGAGAGACACTGGGACGAGATCATCCAGAGGAGGGAACTACAAATGGCAGAGTCCCAAAAGGAGACCCAACCACTTGCTGGGACCAGGGAGCTTCTACCCCTTGTTGTAGGCTGCAGGGTAAGAGTGCAGGATCCTGTAACCAAAACCTGGGGCCGATCTGGGTTGGTAGTGGAGTTCAAGGGCCACCGACAGTATCTCATTAGGCTGGATGGAAGTGGTCGAGTGTCACTCAGAAACAGGAAGCACCTGAAAGTGATAAAACGTCAGCCCCGAACGTCGTCAGCCACTTCCCCACACCCGGACCCCGCTCCACCTCGTCCAAAAAGGCGGACAGCACAACCCTCATGGATGGGCGAGTATGTCATGGGTGATGTTGAGTGTTAACCTATGCTCATGCATGTGCCACTGTAAAATTGTCTTATATTATCCCTTGTGCTTTTCTTGTCTTCTATTTTTGATAAGCCGAACTGGCTACAATTAATTTTTGCAGACATATTTTTATGCATATTCATGTTGCTGCCATGAATGTCAAATTTATGCTGTGATACCTGTGCATTAACCATTGCATTTTTCCTATAAGATTTTTTTTCTCGCATATTTTCTTTGTGTGTATATATATGTATTTAATACATATTTGCTTATTGCCATCACTGATTATTTACATTTAATATTATGCCATTCTGCCATGCCATAATCTTAGATGTAGATATAGGATGGTTGAACTTGTGTGATGTCTGTTGCCGAGAGGGCTGCGCGATTGACGCCAATGTAGCACGCGTGTCTGCAACTCACTTGCAGTCACGCCTCTGTATAGACTGGATGTGTAATAAAGCACTCTTGTGACACATGGGTTTCCTTCTGTTTCCTACACATTTGAGTGCCAGTCTCTACTGCCAATAAGGTTACTACTTCCTGAAAGATACTTTGGGAGAGATGGGTTGTCTATGGCGAGTCATTTGTTTTTTGAGACCGACTTCCAGTATTGCAAGCAAAGATTCAAAAGACTGTTGGGTCATACACAGTCTATCATCAATTTTAACACTTAGGTTTTCTATTAAATACAATTTCATATCCAAACTTGACAATTTGCACAGAAGTATATCTTTGACCTCTGAGAGTGATGCGTGGGAGGGCAACATTTATGGTGTGGCTATGTGTCATTTTGACGCTGCTCTCCTGCCCGAGTCGTGCTTGCACTTTGACACTACCTGCATCCGGTGTGGCCTTACCCTAAGTTTACATCAGTAAATTGCCGCTTTGACCAGTTTGGGTGATGTCACACAGTCACAGCTAATGGTTACATTGTGAGGTGTGGACAAAGATGCAGGTAGTAGTGTACTGACTTTATTACAGGTAAGGGAAAATTCAAATATACAGCATGCGGGTGGAAATGTGGTTACCGACCCGCTAGAGAATAAAAGTGGGTCGGCAAGACACAATTTGTGTTTCTTGAGAGACACATAATACAAAATACAAAAGTACATAAAATATGATTTCACAAGATATATACATTGGCGGAAAGCCCGCTGAACGCTCTTGCGGAGGGAAGTAAGAACAACGCGAATGTTGAACTACATACAGAGAAAATTGTGAATAAGCATTGTTCTTACAAATACTCCCCCCTAAGACAATAATTGTTGGCTGATTTCTTTGTACTTCCAACCGTTACTCGCGGAAGTGAGTGGGACGGCGGAGGTGCCCTCGGGTGTGCAAAATCAGCTGCTGTGGTAGATCCTCGGGGATTTCAGGGGACGGGATGATTCCCCTGAGGTGACCCTCGGGGGGTTTGACCGTCTTCCGAGGGCGGCCGCGGTTACGACTGGGAGGTTTGGTTACCGATGGAGCCGCTTCTTTCCGAGGAAGATTGAGGCACCTTATGGAATCCGCGTAGGCGGACTCTTCGTCCATAAGGAAGGCTGGTTTCAGGCGATCGATTGTGACCCAGTCCTCGCGACCATTTATGGATATGAGGTACGCCTTGTCGGTGCGTCGTAGGACGCGTAAGGGGCCTTGGTAGGGTCTCGTTAGCGGCGGGCGGCGGGTGTCGTCCCTGATGAAGACGTGTTTGCATGATGATAGGGCCTTCGGGAAGAAGTGTTTGGTCCTGTCGGAGAAGGTTTTGATACAGGGCGTGAATCTCCCGGTGGATTCCCGAAGTCTGGCGATGGAGACGTCGGCGTTGTCAGCATTGGGTCGGGAAGAACTCGCCATGGACTGTCAGTGGTTCCCCGTATACCTTCTCCGCGGGTGATGCCTCGCCGTTAGCCCTCCGCGGGCGGTCCTGAGGCCGAGGAGGACCCATGGTAGCTGGCTCTTCCAATCTTCGCCGGTGCAGCGTGCCATTAGGGAAGCCTTGAGCGATCGGTGGACTCTCTCCACCATGCCGTTAGCTGCCGGGTTGTAGGCGGTGGTGGTGTGTAGCGATGTCCCCATTAGGCGGGCCAGGGCGGTCCACAACTCCGACAGGAAAACGGGTCCGCGGTCCATCGTGATCTCGTCTGGCACTCTGAATTGACTGATCCAGCTGGTGAGAAGGGCTTCGGCGCACGCTTTGGTGGTTGCCTCCGACATCGGTGTTGCCTCAGGCCATCTGGTGGAGCGATCGATTATCATCAGGAGGTATCTGGCGCCTCCCGACGGGGGCAGGGGCCCACGACGTCTATGTGAATGTGGCCGAATCTTCATTTAGGCTGCGGGAATTCCCCAACGCCTGATTTTGTGTGCAGACTGACTTTACTAGTTTGGCAAGGCACGCAGGTCCTGGCCCACTCGAGGGAGTCCTTCCGAATTCCGTGCCATACAAACTTATCCGTCAGGAGGCGCATCGTCGTCCGGCCCGAGGGGTGCGAGAGTCCATGCATGATGTCGAATATGGCTCTCCTTCGGGAGGCTGGGATCAGCAGGCGCGGGCGGCCCGTGCTGATGTCGCAGAGGAGCGTCGTGACCGCGTGTCCGAAGGGCACGTCTTCCCACCTGAGGGCGGTGATAGCTGTGCGATATGCGGTGGTCTCCAGGTCGGCGGCCTGTTCCCGGGCGAGGTCTTCGTAGTCGATCCCGAGGTGCACGGCGTTGATTTCTATCCTCGAAAGGGTGTCCGCCACGGGGTTCTTCTCGCCGGGCACGTACTGGATGGTGCAACCGAACTCCGCGATGGCTGCCAGGTGCCTCTGCTGTCTAGCTGACCAGGCGTCGCTCGCCTTGGTGAAGGCATGCACCAATGGGTGGTGGTCTGTTCTGATCGTGAAAGGGGCGCCCTCGAGGAGGTAGCGGAAGTGCGCACTGCTTGGTACACCGCCAGGAGCTCGCGGTCAAACGTGCTGTATCTCGTCTCGGCAGGTGACAGTTTTTTACTGTAGAAGGCGAGTGGCGGGGCCCACCCTGGACCATCTGCTCGAGGACAGCCCCACAGGCGACGTTGCTGGCGTCAGTGGTGAGGCGTAAGGGTGCAGTAGGGTCTTGGTGGCATAAGGTCGCGGCTCTGGCGAGGACCCTCTTCGTCTCGTTGAAGGCCTGCTCTTGTTCAGCTTCCCACGTCAGGTTCTTTGGTTTCCCCTTCAGGACCTGCGTTAGAGGGGACATGGTGCGGGCGGCATCGGGGATGAACCGATGGTAGTAGTTGACCATCCTGATGAACTCCTGCAGGGACTTGACCATGGTTGGGGTTGGGAACTTATGCACCGTGCCTACCTTCGAGGCCATGGGACGCACGCCTGCTGTGGAGATCTCGTGGCCAAGGAAGTCCACCCTCTCGGCACCAAAGGTGCATTTGTCGAATTGGACGACCAGCCTGTTTTCCTGCAGGCGCTTCAGGACCGCTTGGACATGGTGTAGGTGCTCCTCCGGGGACCTGGAAAAAATTAAGATATCGTCGACGTAGCAGACGCAGAAAGGGAGGTACCCAAGGATGCTGTCCATCAGGCGCTGGAAGGTGGCCCCTGCGTTTCTCAGGCCGAAGGTGGAGTAATGGAAGACGTAGGAGCCAAAATGCGTGATGATGGCGGTCTTGGGGACATCCTCGGGGTGCACTGGAACCTGAAAATAAGATTTTAAGAGGCCCATTTTCGTGAAGACTTTCGCTCCATGGAGGGCCCCAGTCAAATCCTGCATGTTTGGCAAGGGGTAGTGGTCGGGGATCATAGCGAGGTTGAGTCTCCTGCAGTCTCCGCAGGGCCTCCAGGTGCCGTCAGGTTTCCGCAAAATGTGTAGGGGTGAAGCCCAAGGGCTTGATGCTTTCTTGCAGATGCCCATTCGTTCCATCTCCGAGAACGCCTGCTTCGCCTCCTGGAGGCGGCCTGGAGGGAGTCGCCGGAACTTCGTGTGTGTCGGGGGGCCCGTGGTGGTTATGTGGTGGAATATTCCATGCTTGGGCGGCGTCCCTGCCGCCTGACGAAGTTCCGGCTTGAAGACTTCGGGGAATTCCTGCAGGAGGTTGCCGTACTTGTGGGGGGCGATGGTACAAATTGTAGGGCGCCCGTGCCTGCTGCCAGTGGTAGGGAAAGGCATGTCCCCGTGTCGAGGAGGCGTTTGCGGCCCACGTCCACCAGGAGGCCGTTCTGCGCCAGGAAATCTGCCCCCAGTAGCGGGATTCTGACGTCCGCGATGGTGAATTCCCAGACGTAGTTTCGCCCCAAGATGGATATCTCGAGGGACTTCGTGCCGTAGGAATGGATGGCGACGAGGGCGGTTGTTTTGTTTGGGCTCGCGGCTACGGTCTTTTCCTGACGGCGGGAATACCGAGTGCATCGCCCCCGTGTCCACCAACATCCTCCGGCTGGAGATCGAGTCGCGGACGTAGAACCCTACGGTGTGTGGTTCCGACGAGGCCGTTGCTACCGGCGGCCTTGGTTTTGTTTGCCGTCGCCGTTTTTTGACTGCTGGAAGGTGCAAGGGCTTTCGCACCTCTTGGAAAATCTCCCGAACCTCCGGTGGAAGCGGCACCAGGAGTTTTCACCTCGCTGCGTGTGGGAGGACTTCCCTTGGGATACGGCGCCGATCTCTTGCGTTGGGTCGTCATCGTCTTCTTCCTTCTCTGCGGCCAGGCACACGGAGGATCGGGGGCGGCGAGCTTCGCGGCATTGTTCGACAACGTCAGTTTCTTTGCCTTCTCCAGTAGTTCGTCGTCCTCTAGGGTGTACGCGTCGGTCAGCTGTTTTCGGACGTCCGGCTCGAGTTGCCGCAGGAATATTTCGCGGCTCAGGCAGATCTCTTTCTTTTTTCCGTCGGGGCCTATTTCGGGCAGACGGACGAGGCCCATCACAGTGTCCCAGGCATCTTGGGGGTTGGTGCCGCGCATGGGGTTCGCGACTATGTCGAGGGCGCGGGCAGCCTTTTCAGCGATGGGCGCGGAATAGGCTGTCACGAGCCTTTCTTTTATCTCATCGAGTGTGACAGGTTCGGTTTGTGCTTCACCGGTCAGCCACGGAGTTATTCGGTCGAACACCTCTGTCGGGAGAGCCGCTGCGACGAGGTCAGCCTGCAGTACTTTGTTCGTGAGCCCCGCGATCCGGAATTGCCCTTCAGCTCGGAAGAACCAGGCGGTCGGGTCAGCCGTTGTGAAGGGGGGCAATTTGACAGCTTGAGCGGCCAGCTGTGTCTGAGGCCGTCGCGTGGGGCGGGGGAGGGACCCGGCCTGGGTTTTACCCGGCCGCGTTGGTACTGTCTGCGCCCATTGTCCTCTCTCACAGAAACGGTTGACAGAGTCGTGAATGCGGGGCAAACCGCTTGAGGAAACGCCTGAACACACCTTGGGCAGGTATGCCGTATTTAGTCCGTTAGAGGCGTTGGTTATTTCCACGGTAGGAGCTTTCAGAGATCTATACTTAGGCACCGTGTGAGTCCGTTAAAGATCTCTGAAGGTGAGCGGCGGTAGTTAGTCCCTTAATGGCTGAGCCAAAACCGCTTGGGTCACCGTCCAAACCAGGAGGTCACCAGTTGTGAGAGGTGGACAAAGAGGCAGGTAGAAGTGTACTGATTTTTATTACAGTCAAGGGAAATATAAATATACAGCATGCGGACGGAAATGTGGCTACCGACCCGCGAGAGAGCAAAAGTGGGTCAGCGAGACCCGATTTGTGTTTCTTGAGAGACAAAATACAAAATATAAAAGTACACAAAATATGGTTATACAAGCTTTATACACTGGCGGAAAGCCCGCTGAACGCTCTCTCGGAGGGAAGTAAGAACAACGAGAATGATGAATTATATACAGAGAAAATTATGGATAAGCGTTGTCCTTACACTGCCATAGTCTAGGCCGCCGTGGATAAGTACCCTAGATCTACCTTATTTAGTGCTTGGCAAGCCAGCTTCAAAGATGAGTCAGTGAAGAAAAAGGAAGTGAAATCCATAACGGTTTATTGCTAAATTACACCTCAACGGTGAAGCAATATGACTTTTTTCTTAACTCCGTATAAATAATCTCTGTATTAAATTTGGCTAAAATTTCATATTAATCGTTAAAATGTAATATTTCTTTTTAAAATCTTTAATTACCTATTTGATTTTGACAAGAATACAAAAATCGTTAACAAAGGATATTTAAAAAGCGAGAAAATGAATCTTTCCTGGTTCCTCGTTTTCATCATGTTGGCTGCGGATACGTTTTCTCTGTCATGTCAATTTTTAGCACATAATTACAATAATGACTTGAGTTTTGAAACTACAACGGCTATAATCATACACGTCACATAAGATAGAGTTACAAAATTAATGTAAGTATTTGTAAACTTTACTGTAAAACAAGAGAGAGTGCAACACTTATGAGTTGAAACAATTAATTTTGTTTAAAATCAACACATTACCTAAAGCTAATAGTATACATATGTACTGTGATGGTTCAGTGAATGGTATCAAGGTTGGATGCGGGATGGTTATGAAGGAATATTATGAAAATGATGCGAGTACTGACGAGACGCTGTCAAAAAGAATAGAAGATAAAACTTCTACTACTACTGCTGAATTACATGCCATTCATGAAGGGTTAACCTTAGTAGTAACCAAGATGAAAGACTTGTTTGTTTTCGTTGATTATCAGAGTGCTCTTCTTGCGCTTCACTCTAGATAGTATCCAGTTGACAGGGAATTAGTAAGTGTTAAAGAAAAACTTGCATAAACATAGAAGATCAAGGGCATTTTGTTAAGTTTTTCTGGGTACCATCTCACATTGGCATTCATTTGAATGAGATGACTGATAGTTTGGCAAAGGATGCTACAAACAAAAATAACATTGATACAGAAAGCACAATGACTGAGCAGAATAAAAAGAGGGTTAAAAATCAAGAGGTCTTTGTGGGAAGCGGCTGAAATTCAACAAATTTTAAACAATGGTGGTGTCAGTTTGAGACACTATTTGTTTGTCTGAAAACAGTAATATTGTATATGGTAGATATACAATATTAATAATGAGGTTACATTTGGGATACAAATATTATTGGGAATACATTGATGATGAAAACTCTGAATGTAAATTATGCAGTGAGTTACGGAAACTTACCTTACAACATTATGTTATGTTTCGTAACCCCAGAATAGATGATGCAATAAATCAAGTATGTTATTTCCTGAAAAATGACGTATGTTCCAAAATTGTAAAGAAATTTCCTAATTTATTTTGGAATTAATAATTGTGAGCCATTTGCCTGTCCTTTAGTAGGATTTTGTATAACTAGATTTTTTGTGCATTTTCTTAACATTTTTTTTTATATATAAAATTTACTTTTGTTATATTTGTTTTGTATGGCTTTTGCCTATTATAAATTTGCTTTAGTATATCAACCATTTAAAGATGTATAAAAAATTTATATTAAAGCTTGGTATTTGCTTTTGTATATATGGGGTTTTAAAATTCTTATCATGTGAAATATTGCTTTTCAGTACTGTTTTTATTTACGTATTTATTATAAATTTTTGCCCTGGAATCTTTTGAATTTTGTAGGAGGGTATAGACAGAACTGCTGCTTACCTTTCCCATTTAAAGATGTATATCAATAAACGTTTTGATTTTTAAAATCTAAAACTTGATCAGTAGTCTCTATTGATCAGGGCGACTTGACCAGCCGATAGTTAATTATTTATTATTCTTTGTCTCCACCATATGTCGATTTTGGAAATTCAAATCGTAACATTTATTATTGCAAGTAACTATTGAAACAACAAAATATTATTAGTGCTAAGCAAAGCAGCACTTCAAAGAAAGTAGTGAATTAATTCCTGTGTAAATCTACTACGCTACACCTCTACGCCTATAAGAGACTTTTTTGGTAACCCTGTATAAGTACTTTCTATGTTAAATTTTACTGAAATTGCAATATAATCGCTAATATTTAATACTTTCTTTCATAAAGCATTAATTACCTATTCAATTTTGATAGAAATACGAAAATCGTGTAACAAATGATATTTAAAAAGCGAGAAAAGGATTTTTTTTTTTTTTCTCTTCCTCAGCGTGTTTGCTGTGGATACGTTTTCTCTATCGACATGTCTTTTATTTTCAGCACATAATTACAATAATGACTTTAGTTTTGAAACTAGAACGTCTATAATCATATACGTCACATAGGACAGAGCAAAAACCATCTTGATCAGTAGTCTCTATTGATCAGGGTGACTTAACCAAACTGCTATGAACCACTTCAGTTAATCAAATCAACACATATTTCCATCCTTTCATTTTCCCTTTCTCCAAAGAAATACCCGACGCACCACTATTGCTTAGATTAACTGCATTTATATGATTTCCCAAACCATATGAAGGTTGGGACCCAGAACAATGAACTCAGTGTTAATTAGCAGGTGATCGGATGTGGGTTTTCCTTCTTTGCCTCTACTACATTTGAAAGGTTTATCTTATTTATCTTTCCCATCGTTATTTCCATCCTCACTTTTTCAGATACCTTGCTTATGTCACCAGTAATGAATATCCGTCACTTGTTTTCCGGTTCTAGTTTGGTGTTTCTTTTTTATGCAGTGATAATAATTCCATTCATCTCACGATATATAGTAATGACAAGGGTCCCCCCACCCACCCATTATAGTAGTTATCAATGATCCCGCTCCAGAGATGAAGACTCATCTGCGCTTGTGATTTTGTGACGTCACCCACACCGTTTGAAGCTTCCTAAGGGGAGGCCACACCGGACATGGAGGATAGAGTTTGAAACGTTGCATATCTTACGTGGGTGGCCACAAAAGACTAGTGGGACATTTTGACCCTCTGCAGTTGCCACCAAGTGATGTGAGGGTGAGGCCACACCGGACGCAGCGAGCGTGGAGGATGCAGGGAAGAGCTTCCCACGCCAGTTTGAAATGTTGCATATCTTACATGGGTGGCCACACAAGACAAGCGGGACGGCTCAACCCTCTGCAGTTGCCAACAAGCAATGCAACATGTTTTAAAATAACTGTGGTGGTTCCGGCACTCCTCCAAAACAACACCATTTTCTATATGAAATAGGGACTATGTTACTTGAATGGTTCTCCCCTCCCCTTTATTTATTATGTTAATAACTATGTTGTGAAGTTAATTCCCTTATTAAAAACTTTCATTAGTAACCAAGAAATTGTTTAAAGCATAATATCATTGTCAAGTAACTGATATTAGCATAGAAACTTTTATGTATTAAGTGACTACATTTATTATCTATTCAGTAACCATATCGAGTTACGTATTCCATATCTGTAATGCATACTTCATTAGCAGTTATTCCAAAACCTCACATTTGTGTACATTCAGACTACATTCATTGTTGTTCGTAAATTAAAGTGTCAAGCAAATAACAGAGTTCTTATATGAATGTAGCCTGGTGAATCCTCGACCACCTCGATTGTCTAAATGCTTTCCCTGGTGATGAGTTCGTTACTGAATTTAAAGTGATGTTTCAAAAGGACCACAATATATATATATATAGATATATATATATATATATATATATATATATATATATATATATATATATATATATATATATATATTTATATATACCTCCAACTTGACATGGTCAGATGAATTGTTAATTCAGTTTGCCGAAGTTTCACTGATCAGTCTGTCTTGTCTGGTGGTAATGGTTACAGAAGAATTGATCATCAAGGTGTTTCGGAGTTACTTTGTGAGGATCCCCGTGAAACACTCCATAAAAATTACATTTTCTTTAAGAAAGGGAAGAAGAAGAATATAACGAGTGCCCCTTAAATGTGGCCATTGGTGTCATGCATTCGAGTCCCAGTCTCTACGTAAACTTAAAAGTGCCAACTATTATTCACTCAGCCACCCACAAATAAGCCTTGTCCAGCAGCATAGACTTGATAACTATACGAATTCTTAGTGCAGCAGCATAACTGATTTATGAAATATTCGTGGTGCTTTGTACTTTCCTCATTAATGTTAACAATGAATGTACAAGCAAAACTGTTTTTTCCTTGTGTTACTCTCTTTTATCAAAACTTTACTATTGAACTACTTTTTTAAATACCAGTCAATCGTTTTATTTCAACATAATGCCTTCAATTATTAATCAAGTTTTATATAATTTGCAATTAACCCTTAAACGCCGAATGGACGTATTAATTAAACGTTGAGTCAAAATCTCCCCCGATTGCCAAATGGACGTACCATACGTAGACTCAAAAAAAGTTTTTTTAAAAATTCGCGGAAAAATACTTATAGGCCTACCAGCCGAAAACTTTTGAATCACGCGCCTTGGGGGATGCTGGGAGTTCACGGATCAAGGCGTTGTTTTGTTTACAATCGTTACGCAGGTGCGCAAGCGCAAATTTCTTTCTTATCGCACTAAAAAGTATCAGTTGCACATCTCTGGAAATTATTTCGTCACTTTGACATAACTTTTGCACCGTTTTAAATTATCCGTTACATGAAGTATTATATATGAAAATGTGCGCAATTTCATTTAAAATACAACAATAAATACTCATGATTCTAACTTTTATCAGTTTTGAAATATTTCCATATAAATAACGATAAGTGCCAAAATTTGACTCTACCGAAATGATCGAAAAACGCAATTGTAAGCTAAAACGCTTATATTGTAGTAATATTCAACTATTTACCTTAATTTTGAAACAAATTGGAAGTCTCTAGCACAATATTTCGATTTATGGTGAATTTATGAAAAAACTTTTTCCTTACGTCCGCGCGGTAACTCTTCCGAAAAAAATCATACATGTGATTGTGGTAATGTTTGCACCATTTTAAAATTAGCCGTTACATAAAGTTTTATATATGGAAATGTGCGCAATTTTATGCACAATACAACTAAAAACAACCCATGGTTGTAGCTTTTATCAGTTTTGAAATATTTTCATATAAAAAATGATAAGTGACAAATTTTCAACCTTTGGTCAATTTTGACTCTACCGAAATGGTCGAAAAACGCAATTGTAAGCTAAACTCTTATATTTTAGTAATATTCAATCATTTAACTTCATTTTGTAACAAATTGGAAGTCTCTAGCACAATATTTCGATATATGGTGAATTTATGAAAAAAATAACATTTTCCTTACGTCCGCGCGGTAACTCTTCCTAAAAAACATACGTGCGATTGTGGTAATGTTTGCACCCTTTTAAATTAGCCGTTACATAAAGTTTTATATATGAAAATGTGCGCAATTTCATGTAGAATACAACAATGAATAATTGAAGGTTGTAGCTTTTCTCATTTTCGAAATATTTGCATATAAATCACGATAAATAGAAACCACGTTTGGGTCAACTTTGACTCTACAAGAAATGATCGAAAAATGCATTGTAAGCTAAAACTCTTATATTTTAGTAATAGTCAATCATTTACCTTCATTTTGCAACAAATTGAAAGTCTCTAGCACAATATTTCGATTTATGGTGAATTTATGAAAAAAACTTTCCTTCCCTCAGCGCGTGGATTCTCCGCCATAAATCACGAATTGCGTACATCGCATTCTCGGAAAATTTGCTCCGTTTCATATTAGGCATTTCATAGAGTTTTATATATGAAAATGTGCGCAATTTCATTTAGAATAAAAAGAAAAATATTTGAAGGTTGTAGCTTTTCTAATTTCCGAAATAATTGCATTTAAAAAAAAATTATAAAAAAATTTCGACATTTGGTCATTTTTAACTCGTCGGAAATGGTCAAAAACTGCCATTGTAAGCTAAAACTCTTACAGTATCGTAATATTCAATCATTTGTATTCATTTTAATACAAATTGGAAGTCTCTAGAACAATATTTAGATTTACGATGAATTTTTGAAAAAAACATTTTTTTACGTCCGCGCATTACGAATTCGTACATCATTTTGTGATAATATTTTTCCGGTGTTGCTTTTATTGTTTTACAATGTATTATATATCAAAATGATTGCAATTTAGTGTACAATACAACGAAAAAAAAGAAACTCGATAGCTTTTACCGTTTTTTGCACAGTGTGATTTTAATACAATTATGTATGAATTTTCTTTTTTTTGCTACCATATATTGCATTATTTACATATGATAATGATATTATTTTTCATTTCTGATGATTGCATACTAAACTTCAGGCAATGACGAAAAGAGGAGCCAAAAATGAACTCTTAATCTTGAAAACTAAGCGCGCTGTGATTTTTTGAAAAAACAAATTATTTTTTCCGTTCGCGCTCACTCAAAACCGGCTCCAGCATTCGGGGGAGTTTTTGATTTTTTACCGCTTCGGCGTTTAAGGGTTAATTCTGGTCCTTTGTTTTTCTAAGGTATCTTTAAGGAAGTAACCCTATATGCAGTTAGTTTTGTATAATAAAAAGTTAAAATCCATATTTTCTATTTACTTCCCTTAAAGTAATAAATGTAAGGGAAGTAAAAGGAAAATATGGATTTTAACCTCATATTATCACGACATTTACTGCCATTAAGGTTACTTCTTCCTGAAAGATACTTTGGGATAGATGGGTTGTCTATGGTGCGTCGTTTGTCTTGTGAGATGACTTCTAGTATTGCAAGCAAAGAATCAAAAGACTGTTAGGTCTTATGCAGTCTATCGTCAAGTTTAACTCTTAGGTTTTCTATTTGAGACAATTTCCTATCCAAACTTGACAATTTGCACAGAAGTATATCTTTGACCTCTGATAGTGACATGCGGGACGGTGGCATATCTGGTATAGCCATGTGTCGTTTTGACGCTGTTCTCCTGCCTGAGTTGTGCATGCACTTCGACACTTCCCGCATCCGGTGTGGCCTTACCCTAAGTTTACATCAGTAAATTGTCACTATGACCGGTTCGGGTGACGTCACACAGTCACAGATTATGGCTATATGCCTATTGTTTCTATATCGTTGGGTGTTGCTTAACAAGAAAGGTTTCCTTGGATAAAAACGCGAATTCACAGACAATCGTATTTTCTACCAATTGGTATTTTTCATGTACTAAGACACAAGCAATTTTTGAATAAGAGGAAGAAATAGAATTGGCTCGTTTCACTATTGAGCACCAGGAAGGCATATCCATATACGTAGACATATCAGCTTGTTGTGCTTGCATTATTTTCCGTTCACGAAAGCAATCGCAAATTACTGAAAATTATTTTAAAAAATGGAAATATAATAATAAACAAAGGAAAAACAGTCCGAATGCAGAAAATTTACAGCCATGAATGTCTGGTTCTCCTGCTGGATCCCCTACCTGGGCGATCCAGCTTACTGATTTATTGAAAAGGACACATAAGGTAAGGAGGCTGTGTGGATGGAATTGTAGTGTCTGTCACGCGTACATACGGAAAAAGGGAGGAGACCTCAACCGTGATTGTGCTTTCTTGCACCTACAAATATACATCTAATTAAGCGTACAGGATTTGTAAATTTATGATACATAATTTTATATCGGCAGAAAGGCCGTACACTGTTCTACATTTTGGTTTATGTAAAAAAGAGGTATATACATAGGGAAAACAGAATTTCAGTAAAAATATCATCCTTACAGATACTCCACCACCAAGACAATGCTTATGGTAAAGATCATTGGATGATTGGTCATTGGTATCTTGCTGGAGGGTGGAGGAGTTCACAGGTTCGTGATTCCATCTGCCGGGGCATGTCTTCTGGCTCCTCGTCTTCAGATGAGTTGGACAGCCAGATGCCGGCCCTGGTGGTAGTCCT
This sequence comes from Macrobrachium nipponense, assembly GCF_015104395.2. Lineage (NCBI taxonomy): Eukaryota > Metazoa > Arthropoda > Malacostraca > Decapoda > Palaemonidae > Macrobrachium > Macrobrachium nipponense. The sequence goes on along the minus strand of NC_087224.1, from coordinate 18,126,536 downwards.
GAGGGGTTTAACTGCTCTCTTTGGGCAGCTTTGGCGATGTCTGAGGGCACTGGAACATCCCGGTGGAACATCGTTCAGAGGGGAAGGCCTTTGAGATACTTCTGTGGTGTCAACTTCATCAGGAAAGGAGGCGGGTTTCAGCTGGTCGATGGAGACCCAGTCCTCGCAGCCATTGATTGCTATGAGGAACGCTTTTCCTCTTGGCGGACGACTCTATATGGTCCTCGACAGGGTCTCGTTAGTGACGGGCGGGTGGCAGCGTTTCTGACGAAGACGTGTATGCAGGAATCCAAGGCTTTCAGTCAGAACTGCTTCGTTCTGTCAAGAGAAGGTCTTGCTGTAGGGATGAATATCTGGACAACTGCATGGAGTCTTGACAGGGGGACGTCCTCGTTGTGGCTGTCAACCGGGAATAATCCTCCTGGCACTGTCAAGGTTTCCCTGTAGACCTTCTCCACGGGTATTTGGCAGAGCTCGGGTTGGAAGATGTCCAGGAACTCCTGTAGGAGGGAGCCGTACTTGTGGGGGAGGACAGAGCAGATGGCGGGAGCCCCAGTACCCGCGTTTAGAGGGAGAGAGAGGCAGGTTTCCGTGACAGGAGGCGTGTGGGGGCTACATCCACTAGAAGCCCATGGTGGGCAAGGAAGTCTGCTCCGAAGAGGGGGGTTCTGACATCCACAATGATGAAAAGCCAGGTGTATGTCTGACTTAGAAATACGATGGCCTGGGTCTTAGTGCCATAGGAGCGAATGGGGGTCCCATTGGCGGCTACAAGGGCGGCTGGGGCATGGTTACGATCCTCTGCTGATGGTGGGAATACTACTTGCATGGCCATGGTGTCGATCAGCATCCTGTGGCTGGAGATCACGTCTTTGAAGTAGAACCCTCTGTGGTGGGACCTGGCTACCGTCACAGCCAAGGAGAGTAGTTTTGGGTACTGCCTTCCATGTTTTTTTGAGGCATGAAGAAGCAAAAGCACACACACTTGCTTGCTTTTTTCCCATATCTCTGGTGGTAGATACACCAGCCAATTTTCTGGTAGGGCTGCGAGGGTCCCCTCCTCTGGAAGGTTGCGTCGATTGCCACCTCCTTGGGGTCTTCCTGCTGCAGGTTGTTGGCTGATGGCAGGGAGGTGAGTTTTGCGGCGTGGGTGGCATTGTAGAGCTTATGTGCTCATTACCCAGGGCTCTCCATCTTCATGTCGTCAGTGTCCTCGATCTGGCCGAGTACTTGAGGGGCAAGTTGGCAGAGGAAGAGCTACCTCAGGATGCTTACCTATTTCCTCTGCCCGTGGGAGTCTCTCTCCGGCAGCAATACCAGGGCCTGTAGCTTGTGCCAGGCTAATCTTGGGTCCTCGGTGATCACGGGGCTGACCACCAGGTCGTTAATTTGGTTGGCTCTCATGGGAACCAGGAGGGAGAGGATCTGGATCAGCTGCATCTTAAGGTCGTCATAGGGGATCTCTCCAAATAGGGTGGACATCCATGGGGCGAGACGGTCAACTATATCCTCCGGGAGAGCTAAAGCAACCAGGTCCGACTTGGTGCCCTCTGTGGTGACCCTGAGGAGCCGAAATTGGATATCCGCCTGTTGGTGCCAGGCTGCAATGTTCTGCTAGGACAAGGGCAGGAGTTTGATGGAGTGGGACTTAGGTGGTGTGGGCCGCGGCTTGCAAGCGGGCATGAGATCGGGGCGTCGAGGAACTACGCGGGGGGTGGGGGGTGGGGTGGAATGGTAAGCTCCCATCCTTGTCTCGAGTTCTAAAAGTCCTCCATCTCACTTTTCTACGGTCAATGGATGTCGTTAATGGCGGGCAAAACTGTAACACAAAACGCCAAAATACTCCTGTGAGTGATGTGGCATTTTGAGTCCTCTAATGGCATTTTGGTCGACCACAGATAAGAGCATTCAGAGACCTAAACTAAGGCACCGTAATAAGTCTGCTAACGGCTCTGAAGGTGAGCAGCGGTAATTAATCCCTTAACGGCTGAGGCAAGACTGCTGATTCACTGTCCTAAATCCAAGAGGTCACCAGTTGTGAGGACTGGACTGAGATAAGGAGAAATTCTTACTGATTTATTGGACAGAAAAGGACATATATAAGGAGGCTGTGCGGATAGAATTATTGCAGTGTCCGTCACACGTACATACAAAACACGAACAGAGCCTCGCTGTGATTGTGCTTTGTCGCACTTACAAATATACATATAATTAAGCGTACAGGATGTACAAATTTATGATACATATATTGGTGGAAAGAATGCAAACTGCTCTACATTTTGGTATATATATAAAAAAAGAGGTAAATACATTGGGAGGACGGACATTTCGATAAAAATGTAGTCCTCACACTAGTCTAAGATGACGACAACTGTCCCCTACGATTAAATTGCTTATATAAATCTGCAAATGACTAATCGGAGTGTGAGAGGCAATACAAAGATGAATCATATGTTTGAAGGGGGATGAGAAACATAGAGATCCATTTAAGGACATAGTCAATAGTTATTTATTTATTATTCTTTGTCTCCACCATATGTCAGTACAGTCAGTTTTGGAAGATCAAATTGTAAAATTTATTATAGCAATTAATTATTGAAACAAAATTTAATTAGTGCTAGGCAAAGCAGCACTTCAAAGATAGGAGTGAATTAAGACCAAAATGTGTAAAATACGAAATTTTCGAATAGACGACACCTCTACGCCTATGAGATATGACTTATTTGGTAACCCTATATAAGCATTTTCTATATTAAATTTCGCTGAAATTGCAATTTAATTGTTAAAATTTAATACTTTCTTTCATAAAACTTTATTTGCCTATTTGTTTTGAGAGAAATACAAAAACCGTGTAACAAATGATATTTAAAAAGCGAGAAAAGGAATCTTTTTTGGTCCTTCATCCTCAGCGTCTTGGCTGTGGATACGTTTTCTCTGTCGACGTCTTCTATTTTCAGCTCCTTAATGTGGCACATAATTACAATGATGACTTCACTTTTAAAACTACAATATCATTATCATATATGTCAATAAGACAGTTAAAACCATCTTAAGCAAGTGTCTATATAGATCAGGACGACTTACCCAAACTGCTATGAACCACTTTTCATAGCAATGTAATAGCAAGGAATTGTAGTTTGTTAGCTTATAGGTAACTAGGCTTATGTCCTCAAACTACTCATCACTAAATAATAGGGACTCTATTTTATTTTTATTCTTTTGAGCGTCTATGCGTTCAGGGTTAGCAGGTGATTGGATGTGGGTCTTCGATCCCTCTATGCCACCACGTTCTGATTGGTTAATCGTTTCCTTCGTTATTTCCATCCCTCACTCTTTCAAATACCTTGCTTATGTCGCCTGTAATGAACATTCCTCACTTGTTTTCCAATTCTAGTTTAGTGTTTGTTTATGCAGTGATAATATTTTCATTCATCTCACGATATAGCCTATAGTAATAAGGTCCCCCGCCCACCCTATATAGTAGCTGTGTTATTTTGTGACGTCACCCATACCAGACCAGTCGAAGCAAAGTGTAACAAAAGCAATTATCCCTAAGTTTACATAAGTAAATTGTCGCTTCGACGGGTTTGGATGACATCAGATGGTCACAGATTATGGCTATAACCCTGTCATTTCTATATCGTGGGGTGTTGTATCACAAGAAAGCTTTTCTTGTCAAAATGCGTATCCACTACCTACCACTAGATGGCGGTAAGTTCGGACAAGAAAATTGGCGGAAGAACACACAAACAAAATGGCAGCGAAACCAAACAACAACAATAATGTAGTGGTAAAAAGCTTAATAGAAACAGTAAACGGTGATCCTCTTGGGAAACCGGGGTTTTTGATTGGGGGGTAACGGGTACGAGTGGCAACAATCGCTAAAAGATTATTAGAAGTGGTTAAGAGGGACTCTGTTGGGGATCTGGGGTTTTTGGGTGGGGGGAAATGGATAGAAATGGATATGAGTGGTAGCAATTGCCGAAAGATGGGTGGGGGGAAATGGATAGTGGTAGTTGTTAGAATATTAAACTTTTATTTATGATGCATTGATAATGTTGATTATACGCTTGGGTGCAGTCATTTGTTTTACCCATAATTCTTGCGTTATGATTTGCGTGGCATGACGGCTGACGCCGCTTTTGAAAGTAGTGTAACCGGCAAGTTGATCGCCGAAGGTACTCTGTACTGCTGTATCTCCCACATTCTCCATTAAAGTGACTCATTTATTTGCTTATTTAATAACCCACCATCATGTCCTCGTCGGTCACAGGTTATGGGCCCAGCTCAAGCAAGAGGAACTTGTATTTTGATGGTGATGAGGAGAAATATGAGATGTGGGAGATAAAATTTCTAGCCCATCTGAGACTTCGAAAGCTTATCCTAGACGAAAGTGAAGATCGAACTTCAAGCAGAATTCATCGACAAAAAATGCTGACATTTTCGCCGAGATCCGGTTCAAGTTCTAGATGACAAGAGCCTCCAATTAATAATGAGATGCAGTCAACGATGGAAGAAAGGCATTAGCGATTCTACGGGACCATTACCAAGGTACAGGCAAACCAAGAATCATCTCCCTCTACACGGAGCTGACGTCACTGAAAATGAGATTTTGGGGAGGGGAGAATTGTGTGACGGATTATTTTCTTCGAGCTGAGACAACTTCTACTTCGTTAAAGTCAGCTGGTGAGACGATCAGCGACAGCCTTCTTATTGCTATGGTGTTGAAGGGTCTTCCAGAGGAATTTACTCCATTTAATACTGTTGTTATGCAGAAGGATAGTGAGCCTACGTTTCTGGAATTCAAGTCCTTGCTACGGAGTTATGAAGAAAGCCTGAGGAGTCGAGAGGCATACGGGCCTAATGTGAAGAATGAGAACGTCCTTAAGGTGTATTATAAAAATCCTGATTTTCAGTGTGGTGGGTCTGCCAGTGGCTCATCAGTAAGGTGTTACTCATGTGGTAAGCCTGGACATAAGTCTTTCGAGTGTAGGTTGAAGAAAGACAGAGGTAAGTGGTGCAAAGAATGCAAATCCATTACACTCAATGTTGATGAATGTAGAAAGGCTAATAGGCCTGCTAGATTTTCTAGTGCAACTGTGAATGTTTGTAAGCCTAGATCCACTAATAATTATAGTGATGAAGAATGTTGTTTCAAAATAAGTTGCTCTGTTGATAACATATCTACAGATGTATGTAAATGTGTTTCGTTGTTGATTGTGATGCTACTACCCACATCATTACTGATAAATCCAAGTTTAAGTGTTTTGATGAAGACTTTGATGAATCAAAACATATGGTTGAACTTGCAGATGGTGCAAGATGCAAGAATATTGTTAAAGGTAAAGGTAAAGCTAAAATTGTACTTCATGATACAAATGGTATAAAACAAAATGTTGTTCTTGATAATGCCTTGTATATTCCTTCTTTTAAGCAGAATATATTTTCTGTACAATCAGCTGTTAGTAAAGGAGCTACAGTAAGCTTTAATCCTAATCATTCTGAGTTGATAAGCCCAAATGGTGTGTCTTTTGAAATAAATAAGAAAGGTAAGCTGTATTATCTAAATAATGTAAGCTCATGTAAATCTCGTTCACTAGAGGAGTGGCATAAGGTTTTGGGACACTGCAATGTTAAAGACATTTTGAAGTTAGAAGATAAAGCTGAAGGTATGAAAATTAGTGACAAAAGTAATTTTGATTGCATAACTTGTCATGAAGTAAAATGCATTTATCTAGGAACAGATTACCAGATGAGAGAGCAAAGAGTAAACTGGAATTTGTACATTGTGATCTTGCTGGACCAATGAGTATTGAATCAAGGGGGGGAAAACTCTAAATATTGTATTGTTATTGTGGATGATTATTCAGGTCTATTTTTGTTTATTTCTTGAAACAGAAAAGTGATGCACTTAATGCTACTAAGAAATTCCTTGCTGATACTAGTTCTTATGGTGTTGTTAAAAGATTAAGGTGTGATAATGGAGGAGAATTTACTTCTTCAGAATTTAAAGAATTTCTGGTAAGTAATAAGATTAAACAAGAATTTTCTTCACCAAATTCACCACACCAAAATGGTACTGCTGAGAGAATGTGGCGTACATTGTTTGAAATGGCTATGGCGTACATTGTTTGAAATGCAGTTAATCTAAACAATAGTGGCGATTCGGGTATTTGTTTGGAAAAAAGAAAATGAGAGGATGGAAATATGTGTTGATTTGATTAACTGAAGGGTTCATAGCAGTTTGGTTAAGTCGCCCTGATCAATAGAGACACTACTGATCAAGATGGTTTTGACTCTCTTATGTGACGTATATGATTATAGACGTTGTAGTTTCAAAACTGAAGTCATTATTGTAATTATGTGCTGAAAATACAAGACATGTCGACAAAGAAAACGTATCCAGAGCCAACTCGCTGAGGAAGAGAACTTAAAAAAAAAAAAAAAAAAAAAGATTCCATTTCTCGCTTTTGAAATATCATTTAATACCCGATTTTCGTTTATTTTCTATCAAAATAATAAGCAATTAAAGTTTTATGAAAAATAGTATTAAATTTTAACGATTAAATTGCAATTTCAGCGAAATTTAATATCGAAAATGCTTATATAGGGTTACCAAAAAAGTCATATCTCATAGGCGTAGAGGTGTCGTCTATTCGATAATTTCGAATTTTAAATCCTTAATTCACTCTTATCTTTGAAGTGCTGCTTTGCTTAGCGCTAATTAAATTTTGTTTCAAAAATTAATTGCAATAATAAATTTTACAATTTGATCTTCCAAAACTGACATATCTTCTTCTTCCTAGCTTAAACCCATTTTTATATGGGGTCGCCATTGCGAATGAGTCGTCTCCATCGATTTCTGTCCTGTGCCTCGTTCTCATTTATACCTTTCAATTCCATATCTTCCCCTACACAATCACACCATCTCTTTCTTGGTCTTCTCTTCTTCCTTCTACCCTGCACTTCCATTTCCATCGTATGTCTTCCAACATGACGTTCCTCCCTTCGTAACAGGTGTCCATACCATCGAAGCCTTCCTTCCTGTATTTTCTTCGATATTTCAGCTACCTTTATCGATCCTCTTATACACTCATTTCTAATCCTATCTTCCCTTGTTACTCCCGACATCCTCAAGTGCTGCTCTCCACCTCTCCAACTCCTCCTTCCCTTCTGAACACAACACAATGTCATCCACGTATAATATGCACCATGGCACTGCTTCTCTAACATCCCTGGTCATTACATCCATCACGATGTTGAAGATGAATGGGCTAAGTGCTGACCCCTGGTGTAATCCAACTCCTATCTCAAATCCATCCGTCTCACCAACACTACTCCTCACTCTAGTATACACATTCCTGTACATCTCCTGAATAATTCTGACATACTTTTCCGGCACCATCTTCTACCCTCAAAAACATCTCCATATTTCTTGCCTTGGCACTCTGTCATAGGCCTTTCAAGGTCTATGAATACCAGATGCAGGTCTCGTTGTTTTTCTCTGAATTTCTCCATTAGCTGCCTTATGCAAAATATTCCATCCGTTGTGCCGCTTTCCCTTTCAAAATCCTAACTGTTCCTTCCCTATTCTAAACTTCCTCTCTCAGCCTGCTATCTATTATTCTTTCCAAAATCTTCAACGTGAGACATTAGTTTTATACCTCTATAATTATACTGCATTCCTGGACATCACCTTACCTTTAAAGATAGGTATCAATATGCTTTCCCGCCATTCTTCTGGTATCTTTTCCTGTTCGAGTATTTTTACCATCAGATCATACAAGATGTCTACCCCTTCCTACTCCTAAGGCTTCCAAACTTCGACTGGGATTAAGTCAGGTCCTGTTGCCTTCCCATTCCTCATTCTTTTTAAGGCTCATATCACTTCATCTCTAGATATCCCCATTACCATTCCCATGTTTACTTGTCCATACCTCTCTTACAAGTCTTTCATTTTCTTCATTTAGCAGTTGTTCGAAGTACTCTTTCCATCTTTTCAGGATGTCTTCTTCCTTTCCTTTTTTTATGACCATACCATTCTATCTTTCATTTGCTTAATATGGTGATGTCCTTTGTTCTTTTATTTCTTACTTTTGACAGTTTGAGCATCTTACTCAACCCTTTCTTGGTTTCCAGTTCATTATAAACCTCTTCATATGCCCTTGCCTTAGCTTGAGCTACCACCCTTTTTACTTCTTTGTTTCTTTCTCTTAATCTTTCTCTGTCCTCCTGCAGCTGTGACTCTTCAAATCTCTTCTTTGCCTCCCAACTTTTTACCCTCACCACTTCCCCCACCTCTTCTCCCCACCACCAGCTCTCCTTTTCCTCCCATACTATTCCAGATGTTTCCCCTAGTATCTCCTCTCCATGTCTTCTAATCACTGATGCATTATGCCTCCACCATTCTCCCGCATCTTCAATTCCCAGATCAACCTCTCCCAGCACTCTTCTCCTGAACTCTCTCTTCTTATCATTATCCCTCCCTAACAATTTTAGACCACTTGATTTTCTTTACCCCCCCTATTCGTTCGTTTTCGTTTTCCTTTACTCTTTTTTCATCTTTAAATCCATACAAAGGAGCCTATGTTGCGGGGCCACATGGTCCCACCGGGATAACTTTACAATTCCTAACTTCCACCCCAGCCTTGATCTATTGTAAAGGAGGTAATCTATTTGTGTGCATCTACCGCCACTCCTGTATGTTATCAAGTGCTCCCTCTTCTTTTTGAAGAATGTGTTCACTATTGCCATTTCAAAGGACACGGCAAAGTCTACTATACTCTCTCCTTCTGGGTTTCTCTCCCCAATCCCCAAACCCATGTCCTCCATGCACACGTTCAATTACATCCTTTTCATTTCCGACATGTCCATTAAAGTCTGCCCCCACTACAGTCCTCTCCTGCTCTTCCAGTTCTTGCGTTACCTCACTCATTTTGTTCCAAAAACGGCTCTTTTCTTCCTCTGTGCAGCCCACTTGTGGAGCATAAGCGCTAATGAGTTCATTGTTTCCCCTCCATAACATATCTTCACTCTCATAATGCGGTCATTCTTTCTACTCACTTCCGTCACTGCATTCTTCATTTCCCCCGACAACACTACACCAACGCCATTCCTACCCTGCTCATTTGCTCCACTATAGATTAACTTGTAGCCATCCCCCAGTTCTTTAGCTTTATTACCCTTCCATCGAGTTTCCTGCACACACAAAATATCCACTCTCTTTATCCTCATTAACTCTGCCAACTCTCTTCCTCTCCCTGTCATAGACCCAATATTGAGCTGGCCTATTCTGATCACATTTAGAGCTCGCTTCTTTAGCTGCACCCGCCTCAAGATGCAGTAGCCCTCGCCTTGTCACTGAGTTTAGGGCGATGTGTCTGTGCATCGTTTACGGAGTACGCCCTAGCCCTATTCTCATCAATATCACGACTCATTTCATTGGTTTTGGCGTGGGTTTTTACAGTTGGATGCCCTTCCTGACACCAACCCTCCCTATTTATCCGGGCTTGGACCGGCCACACCCCATTGAGCTGGCTTGCCCCCACAGAGGCTAGATTGCCAAAAACTGACATATGGTGGAGACAAAGAACAATAAAAAAATAAATAAATAACTATTGACTATGTCCTTAAATGGAGCTCTATGTTTTTCATCCCCTTCAAACGTATTATTCATCTTTGTATTGCTCTCTCACTCCGATTAGTCATTTGCAGATTTATATAAGCAATTTAATCATAGGGGACAGTTGTCGTCATCTTAGACTAGTGTAAGGACGACATTTCCATCGAAATGTCCGTCTTCCCAATATATTTACCTCTTTTTTTATTTATACCAAAATGTAGAGCAGTTTGCAGCCTTTCCACCAATGTATGTATCATAAATTTGCACATCCTGTACGCTTAATTATATGTATATTTGTAAGTGCGACAAAGCACAATCACAGCGAGGCTCTGTTCGTTTTTTGTATGTACGTGTGACGGACACTGCAATAATTCTTATATAACGCACAGCCTCCTTATATGTCCTTTTCTACCAATAAATCAGTAAGAATTCTCCTTATCTCAATCCAGTCCTCACAACTGGTGACCTCTTGGATTTAGGACAGTGAATCGGCAGTTTTGCCTCAGCCGTTAAGGGATTAATTACCGCTGCTCACCTTCAGAGCCGTTAGCAGACTTTTTACAGTGCCTTAGTTTAGGTCTCTGAATGCTCTTATCTGTGGTCGACCAAAATGCCATTAGCGGACTCAAAACGCCACATCACTCACAGGAGTATTTTGGCACCGTAGCAAAGTGAGATGGAGGACTTTTAGAACTCGAGACAAGGATGGGAGTTTACCATTCCAACCCCCACCCCCTGCGTAGTTTTCCTCGACGCCCAATCTATGCCCTTGTTGAGCCGCGGCCACACACCTAAGTCGCACTCGTCAAACAGCTGCCCTTGTCCTAGCAGAACATTGTAGCCTGGCTCCAACAGGCGGATATCCAATTTCAGCTCCACAGGATCACCACAGAGGGCACCAAGTCGGACCTGGTCGCCTTAGCTCTCCCGGAGGATATAGTTGACCGTCTCGCCCCATGGATGTCCACCCTATTGGGAGAGATCCCTTATGATGACCTTAGGATGCAGCTGATCCAGATCCTCTCCCTCCTGGTTCCCATGAGAGCCAACCAAATTAACGACCTGGTGGTCAGCCCCGTGATCACCGAGGACCCGAGATTAGCCTGGCACAAGCTACAGGCCCTGGTATTGCTGCCGGAGAGAGACTTCCACGGGCAGAGGAAATCGGTAAGCATCCTGAGGCAGCTCTTCCTCTGCCAACTTGCCCCTCAAGTACGCGGCCAGATCGAAGACACTGACGACATGAAGATGGAGAGCCCTGGGTAATGAGCACATAAGCTCTACAATGCCACCCACGCCACAAAAACTCACCTCCCCGCCATCAGCCAACAACCTGCAGCAGGAAGACCCCAAGGAGGTGGCAATCGACGCAACCTTCCAGAGGAGGGGAACCCGTTGCAGCCCCGCCAGAACATCAGCTGGTGTATCTACCACCAGAGATACGGGAAAAAAGCAAGGAAGTGTGTGCGCTTTTGCTTCTTCATGCCTCAAAAAAACATGGAAGGCAGCACCCAAACTACTCTCCTTGGCTGTGACGGTACCCAGGTCCCACCACAAAGGGCTCTACTTCAAAGACGTGATCTTCAGCCACCGGATGCTGATCGACACCGTGGCCATGGCAAGTAGTATTCCCACCATCAGCAGAGGATCGTAACCATGACCCTAGCCGCCCTTGTAGCCGCCAATGGGACCCCCATTCGCTCCTATGGCACTAAGAACCCAGGCCATCGTATTTCTAAGTCAGACATACACCTGGCTCTTCATCATTGTGGATGTCAGAACCCCCCCTCATCAGAGCAGACTTCCTTGCCCACTCATGGGCTTCTAGTGGATGTAGCTCCCAACGCCTCCTGTCATGGAAACCTGCCTCTCTCTCCCTCTAAACGCGGGTACTGGGGCTCCCGCCATCTGCTCTGTCCTCTTCCACAAGTACGGCTCCCTCGTACAGGAGTTCCTGGACATCTTCCAACCCGAGCTCTGCCAGATACCGTGGCGGGAGAAGGTTCTACAGGGAAACCTTGACAGTGCCAGGAGGATTATTCCCGGTTGACAGCCACAACGAGGACGTCCCCCTGTCAAGACTCCATGCAGTTTGTTCCAGATATTCATCCCTACAGCAAGACCTTCTCTTGACGGAATGAAGCAGTTCTGACTGAAAGCCTTGGATTCCTGCATACAACGTCTTCGTCGAAACGCTGCCACCCGCCCGTCACTAACGAGACCCTGTCGAGGACCATATCGAGTCGTCCGCCAAGAGGAAAAGCGTTCCTCATAGCAATCAATGGCTGCGAGGACTGGGTCTCCATCGACCAGCTGAAACCCGCCTCCTTTCCTGATGAAATTGACACCGCAGAAGTATCTCACAGGCCTTCCCCTCTGAACGATGTTTCACCGGGATGTTCCAGTGCCCTCAGACATTGCCAAAGCTGCCCAAAGAGAGCAGTTAAACCCCTCAGGACTACCACCAGGGCCGGCATCCGGCTGTCCAACTCATCTGAAGACGAGGAGCCAGAAGACATGCCCCGGCAGATGGAATCACGAACCTGTGAACTCCTCCACCCTCCAGCAAGATACCAATGACCCAATCATCCAATGATCTTTACCATAAACATCGTCTTGGTGGTGGAGTATCTGTAAGGATGATATTTTTACTGAAATTCTGTTTTCCCTATGTATATACCTCTTTTTTACATAAACCAAAATGTAGAACAGTGTACGGCCTTTCTGCCGATATCAAATTATGTATCATAAATTTACAAATCCTGTACGCTTAATTAGATGTATATTTGTAGGTGCAAGAAAGCACAATCACGGTTGAGGTCTCCTCCCTTTTTCCGTATGTACGTGTGACAGACACTACAATTCCATCCACACAGCCTCCTTACCTTATGTGTCCTTTTCAATAAATCAGTAAGCATTTCTCATTGTCTCATCCAGTACTCACGCTAGGTTTCATCGCCCAGGTAGGGGATCCAGCAGGAGAACCAGACATTCATAGCTGTAAATTTTCTGCATTTGGACTGTTTTTTTTTTTTCCTTTGTTTTATCATTATATTTCCATTTTTAAAATAATAATTTTTCAGTAATTTGCGATTGCTTTCGTGAACGGAAAATAATGCAAGCACAACAAGCTGATATGTCTATATGGATATGCTTTCCTGGTGCTCAATAGTGAAACGAGCCAATTCTATTTCTTCCTCTTTTTCAAAAATTGCTTGTTTTGGTACATGAAAAATACCAATTGGTAGAAAATACGATGGTCTGTGAATTCGCGTTTTTATCCAAGGAAACCCTTTCTTTGTTAAGCAACACCCAACGATATAGAAACAATAGGCATATAGCCATAATCTGTGACTGTGTGACGTCACCCGAACCGGTCATAGTGACAATTTACTGATGTAAACTTAGGGTATGGCCACACCGGATGCGGGAAGCGTCGAAGTGCATGCATAACTCAGGCAGGAGAATAGCGTCAAAACGACACATGGCTATACCAGATATGCCACCGTCCCGCATGTCACTATCAGAGGTCAAAGATATACTTCTGTGCAAATTGTCAAGTTTGGATAGGAAATTGTCTCAAATAGAAAACCTAAGAGTTAAACTTGATGATAGACTGCTTAAGACCTAACAGTCTTTTGATTCTTTGCTTGCAATACTAGAAGTCATCTCACAAGACAAACGACGCACCATAGACACAACCATCTATCCCAAAGTATCTTTCAGGAAGAAGTAACCTTAATGGCAGTAAATGTCGTGATAATATGAGGTTAAAATCCATATTTTCTTTTTACTTCCCTTGCAGTTATTACTTTAAGGGAAGTAAATAGAAAATATGGATTTTAACTTTTTATTATTACAAAACTAACTGCATATAGGGTAACTTCCTTAAAGATACTTAGAAAACAAAGGGACCAGAATTAACCCTTAAACGCCGAAGTGGTAAAAATCAAAAACTCCCCGAATGCTGGAGCCGGTTTTGAGTGAGCGCGGAAGCGGAAAAAATAATTTTTTCAAAAAATCACAGCGCGCTTAGTTTTCAAGATTAAGAGCTCATTTTTGGCTCCTTGTTTTGTCATTGCCTGAAGTTTAGTATGCAATCATCAGAAATGAAAAATAATATCATTATCATATGTAAATAATGCGATATATGGTAGCAAAAAAAAGAAAATTCATACATAATTGTATTAAAATCACACTGTGCAAAAAACGGTAAAAGCTATCGAGTTTCTTTTTTTCGTTGTATTGTACACTAAATTGCAATCATTTTGATGTATAATACATTGTAAAACAATAAAAAAGCAACACCGGAAAAATAGTTATCACAAATGATGTACGAATTCGTAATGCGCGGACGTAAAAAAATGTTTTTTTCAAAAATTCATCGTAAATCTAAATATTGTTCTAGAGACTTCCAATTTGTATCAAAATGAATACAAATGATTGAATATTACGATACTGTAAGAGTTTTAGCCTACAATTGCAGTTTTCGACCATTTCCGACGAGTTAAAAATGACCAAATGTCGAAATTTTTTTATAAATTTTTTTTATATGCAATTATTTCGGAAATTAGAAAAGCTACAAACCTTCAAATATTTTTCCATTTTTATTCTACATGAAATTGCGCACATTTTCATATATAAACTCTATGAAATGCCTAATATGAGAACGGAGCAAATTTTTTTTCCGAGAATGCGATGTACGCAATTCGCGATTTATGGCGGAGAATCCGCGCGCGGAGGGAAGAAAAGTTTTTTTCATAAATTCACCATAAATCGAAATATTGTGCTAGAGACTTTCAATTTGTTGCAAAATGAAGGTAAATGATTGAATATTACTAAAATATAAGAGTTTTAGCTTACAATTGCGTTTTTTGACCATTTCTGTAGAGTCAAAGGTGACCGAATGTGGATTTTTTCTATTTATCGTGATTTATATGCAAATATTTCGAAAATGAGAAAGCTACAACCTTCAATTATTTTTTGTTGTATTCTACATGAAATCGCGCACATTTTTCATATATAAAAACTTTATGTAACGGCTAATTTTAAATGGTGCAAACATTACCACAATCGCAACGTATGATTTTTTCGGAAGAGTTACGCAGCGGACGTAAAGAAAATGTTATTTTTTTCATAAATTCACCATAAATCGAAATATTGTGCTAGAGACTTCCAATTTGTTACAAAATGAAGTTAAAATGATTGAATATTACTAAAATAAGAGTTTAGCCTACAATTGCGTTTTTTCGACCCATTTTCGGTAGAGTCAAAATTGACCAAAGGTTGAAAATTTGTTTTCACTTATCATTTTTTATATGAAAAATATTTCAAAACTGATAAAAGCTACAACCATGGGTTGTTTTTAGTTGTATTGTGCATGAAATTGCGCACATTTCCATATATAAAACTTTATGTAACGGCTAATTTTAAAATGGTGCAAACATTACCACAATCGCATGTATGATTTTTTTCGGAAGAGTTACTACGCGGACGTAAGGAAAAAGTTTTTTCATAAATTCACCATAAATCGAAATATTGTTCTAGAGACTTCCAATTTGTTTCAAAATTAAGGTAAATAGTTGAATATTACTAAAATATAAGCGTTTTAGCTTACAATTGCGTTTTCCGATCATTTCGGTAGAGTCAAAGTTGACCGAAGGTTGAAATTTTGGCACTTATCGTTATTTATATGGAAATATTTCATAACTGATAAAAGTTAGAATCATGAGTATTTATTGTTGTATTTTAAATGAAATTGCGCACATTTTCATATATAATACTTCATGTAACGGATAATTTAAAACGGTGCAAAAGTTATGTCAAAGTGACGAAATAATTTCCGAGAAGTGTCACTGATACTTTTTAGTGCGATAAGAAAGAAATTCGCGCTTGCGCGCCTGCGTAACGATTGTAAACAAAACAACGCCTTGATCCGTGAACTCCCAGCATCCCCCAAGGCGCGTGATTCAAAAGTTTTCGGCTGGTAGGCCTATAAGTATTTTTCCGCGAATTTAAAAAAAAACTTTTTTGAGTCGACGTATGGTACGTCCATTTGGCAATCGGGGGAGATTTTGACTCAACGTTTAATACGTCCTATTCGGCATTTAAGGGTTAATTGCAAATTATATAAAAACTTAGATTAATAATTGAAGGCATTATGTTGAAATAAAACGATTGACTGGTATTTCAAAAAAGTAGTTCAATAGTAAAGTTTTCGATAAAAAGAGAGTAACACAAGGAAAAAACAAAAAAAAAGTTTTGCTGTACATTCATTGTTAACATTAATGAGGAAAGTACAAAGCACCACGAATATTTCATAAATCAGTTATGCTACTGCACTAAGAATTCGTATAGTTATCAAGTCTATGCAGCTGGACAAGGCTTATTTGTGGGTGGTGGCTGAGTGATAATAGTTGGCACTTTTAAGTTTACGTAGAGACTGGGACTCGAATGCATGACACCAATGGCCACATTTAAGGGGCACTCGGTTATAATTCATTCTTCTTCCCTTTCTTAAAGAAAATGTAATTTTATGGAGTGTTTCACGGGGATCCCACAAAGGTCACCTCCGAAACACCTTGATGATCAATTCTTCTGTAACCATTACCACAGACAAGACAGACTGAACAGGTGAAACTTCGGCAACTGATTAACAATTCATCTCCATGTCAAGTTGGAGGTTCTATATATATATATATATATATATATATATATATTATATATATATATATATATATATATATATATCTATATAAATATTTTATATTTATATATATATATATTGTGGTCCTTTTGAAACATCACTTTAATTCAGTAACGAACTCATCCCCAGGGAAAGCATTTAGACAATCAAGGTGGTCGAGGATTCACCAGTACATTCATATAAGAACTCTGTCTATTTGCTTGCCACTTTATTGAGAACAACAATGAATGTAGTCTGAATGTACACAAATGTGAGGTTTTGGAATAACTGCTGATGAAGTATACATTACAGATATGGGAATACGTAACTCGATATGGTTACTGAATAGATAACAAATGTAGTCACTTAATACATAAAAGTTTCTATGCTAATATCAGTTACTTGACAATAATATTATGCTTTAAACAATTTCTTGGTTACTAATGAAAGTTTTTTAATAAGGGAATTAACTTCACAACGTAGTTATTAACATAATAAATAAAGGGGAGTAACCATTCAAGTAACATAGTCCCTATTCATATAGAAAATGGTGTTGTTTTGGGAGGAGATGCCGGGAACCACCACAGTATTTTAAAACATGTTACATTGCTTGTTGGCAACTGCAGAGGGTCGAGCTGTCCCGCTTGTCTTGTGTGGCCACCCACATAAGATATGCAATATTTCAAACTGCCGCGGGAACCTCTTCCCTGCACCCTCCACGCTCGCTGTGTCTGGTGTAGCCTCACCCTTAGGAAGCTTCAAACGGTTTGGGTGACGTCACAAAATCACAAGCGCAGATGAGTCTTCATCTCTGGAGTGGGATCATTGATAACTACTATAATGGGTGGGTGGGGGGACCCTTTTCATTACTATGTATCGTGAGATGAATGGAATTATTATCACTGCATAAAAAAGAAACACCAAATTAGAACCGGAAAACAAGCGAGGGATATTCATTACTGGTGACATAAGCAAGGTATCTGAAAAAGTGAGGATGGAAATAACGATGGGAAAGATAAATAAGATAAACCTTTCAAATGTAGTAGAGGCAAAGAAGGAAAACCCACATCCGATCACCTGCTAATTAACACTGAGTTCATTGTTCTGGGTCCCAACCTTCATTATGGTTTGGGAAATCATATAAATGCAGTTAATCTAAACAATAGTGGCGATTCGGGTATTTGTTTTGAGAAAGGGAAAATGAGAGGATGGAAAAATGTGTTGATTTGATTAACTGAAGTGGTTCATAGCAGTTTGATTAGGTCGCCCTGATCAATAGAGACACTACTGATCAAGATGGTTTTGACTATCCTATGTGACGTATGTGATTATAGACGTTGTAGTTTCAAAACTGAAGTCATTATTGTAATTATGTGCTGAAAATAGAAAACGTGTAGACAGAGAAAACGTATCCACAGCCAACTCGCCGAGGAAGAGGAACTAAAAAAAAAAAAGATTCCTTTTCTCGCTTTTTAAATATCATTTGTTACACGATTTTCGTACTTCTATCAAAATTAAATAGGCAATTAAAGCTTTATGGAAGAAAGTATTAATTTTAGCGATTATATTGCAATTTCAGTAAAATTTAACATAGAAAGTACTATACAAGGTTACCAAAAAAGTCTCTTATAGGCGTAGAGGTTGTAGCGTAGTAGATTTACACAGGAATTAATTCACTACTTTCTTTGAAGTGCTGCTTTGCTTAGCACTAATCAAATTGTTTGTTTCAATAGTTACTTGCAATAATAAATGTTACGATTTGAATTTCCAAAATCGACATATGGTGGAGACAAGGAATAATAAATAATTAACTATCGGCTGGTCAAGTCGCCCTGATCAATAGACACTACTGACAGGGTTGCCAAATAACTTGACATCCAAACCGCGGTGCAAAGCCTCAAAAGTCGCGGCAGTTGCTTCAAAAGTAGCCCAATTATAGCAACTTAGCCATCATTAAATTGGTACTAAAAACTATTGATATGATATTCTATAGAAACAAATTAGGGGGCCGGGGATCGAAATCAATCAACTAAGCTTTTGTAGAAGAGTATAATAACGAAAAACTTATATAATTGTTATTCAAAAATACAGAAAATAAAGCCGAATATTTTTTGCAAAATTAAATACTAGTAGAATGGTTAATACGGAATTGTTAGTACCACATAATACGCTTGCACCGTCTGTCCCAAGTCCAAGACATTGCTCAATACTTAATCCAACTTCACCCAAAAACTTGCAAATTGCATCAGTTAAAACCTGTAATTAATATTATTCCATTTAAATTTATATATTATAATTATTGCTGACTAATATGGTTCATAAGATCAATTTTTTAAAACATATTTGTGAAATATACCGAAGGGCTATATGTCCTTTCTAGATATAGACTAATTTTACAGTATAATAAATGGGCAATTAAAGATGGGGGAGATATGAAATCTGTGGATCACCAAAATCTAAGTATATAGTACCCTTTGCTTTAGGCACTCAAAGAATTCATAATAGATTTATTTTTTTACCTGGGCATTTGCAGAAATTTCTTCGATCACAACAAGTCCTAGAAATGTAGATACCATATGTTTGCTTGTTTCACTACAGTATCTAACCACAATGCACAATTGTTTATTTGTAGTTATATCGGTGGCTTCGTCAATAATCAAAGAGTAAGGATTGCATCCAATATCTGTAATTAGCTGGTTTTTCATTTTGGGACCTAAAACATTTTTTATTAAGTTGGTACATTTTGTGCGGTGAAGTTGCAGATCGCGTATTGTGTTTTTATTACAAGTACAGCCTTTTGCACAGTCCTTCATTACTTCACCAATATGATCAGTAGAATTGATGATGTATGACAAGCAATGCATAGTGAAAGTTTGTTTCAAATCTGTAACTTTTTTATTGTGATCTGTTTGCTTGATTTGCTGAGAAATGTACTAGCAAAAAATCTCGTAACATTACTTTCTCTTGCTTTTATATATGCTTTATGTGTACCAGTATTAGAATGCTTGACTAAATCTGAATGGTGGGCTCTTATAACCGTATTACAAAACCGACGCCTAGCTTTTGTTTCATCTCCAGGAACACTTCTAATCCAATCTTTCAAAAGTTCCTCGCTCTCCCATTTTGGGTTATAATGTTTTTTATATGCACTCCAATTACACTTCTTTGGCATTTTGAACTAAGTCAACCTTCTCACCTAGTGGTAAAGATAAAACTGATGTCTAACTCGTGAAAGCAGTGAAGTCTTAAAGTCTTAACTGGCAAACGCCCATATAGTCTGGTCTATAAGGAGTAAGTCAGGCGTCAGCCTGTCTGGTATACCAACTTACAGTTTTTCATCATTATGGTTTAAACTGTCTGTGACTATTGAAATTTGAAATAGAATAATCGATCTACATTTCTGCTTTGAAATTATTATAAAAGAAATTGCATTTGTAGAGACCATTTAAACAATTTATTGGAGCCGCGGTTTATTTCTTCCAGAGTAGCCCAATTTTAGGCAAGTAGCGGTACCCTTTTATAACCCGCGGCAAGGTGTTCAAAAGTAGCCCAATTGGGCGGGTAAACCGCGGGTTTGGCAACACTGACTACTGATCAGATTTAAATTTAAAAATCAAAACGTTTACTGATATACATCTTTAAATGGAAGGTAGCCAAGCAGGTTGCTATAACCCTCCTACAAATTCAAAAGATTTCCAGGCAAAAATTAGAATAATTTACGTTAAATAAAAAAACCAGTAAATGAAAAACAAATATTTCACATGATAAGAATTTTACCCCAAACCCCAATTTATACAAAAGCAAATGCCAAGTTATAATATAAATTTTTATACAAATCTAATGTTGATATACTAAGCAAATTTATAATAGGCAAAAGCCATACAAAACAAATATAACAAAAGTAAATTTTATATAAAAAAAAAATGTTAAGAAAATGCACAAAAAATCAAGTTATACAAAATCCTACTAATGGACAGGCAAATGGCTCACAATTATTAATTCCAAAATAAATTAGGAAATTTCTTTACAATTTTGGAACATACGTCATTTTTCAGGAAATAACATACTTGATTTATTGCATCATCTATTCTGGGGTTAACGAAACAACATAATGTTGTAAGGTAAGTTTCCGTAACTCCACGTGCATAATTTACATTCAGAGTTTTCATCATCAATGTATTCCCAATAATATTTATATCCCAAATGTAACCTCATTATTAATATTGTATATCTACCATATACAATATTACTGTTTTCAGACAAACAAATAGTGTCTAAAACTGACACCACCATTGTTTAAAATTTGTCGAATTTCAGCCACTTTCCACAAAGACCTCTTGATTTTTAACCCTCTTTTTATTCTGCTCAGTCATTGTGCTTCTGTATCAATATTATTGTTGTTTGTAGCACCTTGCCAAACTATCAGCCATCTCATTCAAATGAATACCAACGTGAGATGGTACCCAGAAAACTAACAAAATGCCCTTGATCTTCTATTGCATTTGCAAGTTCTTTACACTTACTAATTCCCTGTCAACTGGATACTATCTAGAGTGAAGCGCAAGAAGAGCACTCTGATAATCAACGAAAACAAACAAGTCTTTCATCTTGTTTACTACTAAGGTTAACCCTTCATGAATGGCATGTAATTCAGCAGTAGTAGTAGAAGTTTTATTTTCTATTCTTTTTGACAGCGTCTCGTCACTACTCGCATCATTTTCATAATATTCCTTCATAACCATCCCCGCATCCAACCTTGATACCATTCACTGAACCATCACAGTACAGAGTTTAACTAACTTTAGCTTTAGGTAATGTGTTGATTTTAGACAAAATTTAATTTTTTTATTCAATTCAGAAGTGTTGCACTCTCTCTTGTTTTACAGTAAAGTTTACAAATACTTACATTAATTTTGTAACTCTATCTTATGTGACGTGTGTTGATTATAGCCGTTGTAGTTTCAAAACTCGAGTCATTATTGTAATTATGTGCTGAAAATTGACATGACAGAGAAAACGTATCCGCAGCCAACATGATGAAAACGAGGAACCAGGAAAGATTCCTTTTCTCGCTTTTTAAATATCCTTTGTTAACGATTTTTGTATTCTTGTCAAATCAATAGGTAATTAAAGATTTTAAAAAGAAATATTACATTTTAACGATTATATGAAACAAATTTTAGCCAAATTTAATACAGAGATTATTTATACGGAGTTAAGAAAAAAAGTCATATTGCTTCACCGTTGAGGTGTAATTTAGCAATAAACCGTTATGGATTTCACTTCCTTTTTCTTCACTGAACTCATCTTTGGAAGCTGGCTTGCCCAGCACTAAATAAGGTAGATCTAGGGTACTTATCCACGGCGGCCTAGACTATGGCAGTGTAAGGACAACGCTTATCCATAATTTTCTCTGTATATAATTCATCATTCGCGTTGTTCTTACTTCCCTCCGAGAGAGCGTTCAGCGGGCTTTCCGCCAGTGTATAAAGCTTGTATAACCATATTTTGTGTACTTTTATATTTTGTATTTTATGTCTCTCAAGAAACACAAATCGGGTCTCGCCGACCCACTTTTGCTCTCTCGCGGGTCAGTAGCCACATTTCCGTCCGCATGCTGTATATTTATATTTCCCTTGACTGTAATAAAAATCAGTACACTTCTACCTGCCTCTTTGTCCACCTCTCACAAACTGGTGACCTCCTGGTGGTTTGGGACGGTGACCCACCAAGCGGTTTTTTGGCTCAGCCATTAAGGGACTAAACTACCGCCGCTCACCTTCAGAGATCTTTAACGGACTCACTCGGCACCTCAGTATAGATCTCTGAAAGCTCCTACTGTGGAAATAACCAACGCCTCTAACGGACTAAATACGGCATACCTGCCCAAGGTGTGTTCAGGCGTTTCCTCAAACGGTTTGCCCCGCCATTCACGACTCTGTCGACCGTTTCTGTGAGAGAGGACAATGGGCGCAGACAGTACCACGCGGGAAACCCAGGCCTCCCCCGCCCCAGCGACGGCCTCGGACACAGCGGCCGCTCAAGCTGTCAAATTGCCCCCCTTCACAACGACCGCCTGGTTCTTCCGAGCTAAAGGGCAATTCCGGATCGCAGGGCTCAAGAACAAAGTACTGCAGGCTGACCTCGTCGCAGCGGCTCTCCCGACAGAGGTGTTCGACCGAATAACTCCCTGGCTGACCGGTCAAGCACAAACCGAACCTGTACACTCGATGAGATAAAAGAAAGGCTCGTGACAGCCTATTCCGCGCCCAGCGCGGAAAAAGGCCGCCCACGTAAGGCCCCTCTGGACCATAGTCTGCGAACCCTAATGCCGCGGTCAAACCGACCCCCAAGAATGGCCTGGGACACGTGTGATGGGCCTCGTGGGTCCAGTCTGCCCGAAGGAAATAGGCCCTGACGGAAAAAAGAAAGAGATCTGCCTGAGCCAGCGAAATATTCCTGCGGCAACTCGAGCCGGACGTCCGAAAACAGCTGACCAACGCGTACACCCTAGAGGACGACGAACTACTGGAGAAGGCAAAGAAACTGACGTTGTCGAACAATGCCACAAAGCTCGCCACCCCCCTATCCTCCGTGTGCAACCTCCTGCAGGAATTCCCTGAAGTCTTCAAACTGGAACTTCGTCAGGCGGCAGGGACGCCGCCGAAACACAGAATATTCCACCACATAACCACCACGGGCCCCCCGACACACGCGAAGTTCGACAACTCCCTCCGGGCCGCCTCCAGGATGCAAAGCGGGCGTTCGGTCTGGAAATGGAACGAACATGGGCATCTGCAAGAAAGCGTCAAGCCCTTGGGCTTCGCCCCTACACATTTTGCGGAAACCTGACGGCACCTGGAGGCCCTGCGGAGACTACAGGAGACTCAACCTCGCTACGATCCCCGACCACTACCCCTTCCCAAACATGCAGGATTTGACCGGGGCCCTCCATGGAGCGAAAGTCTTCACGAAAATGGGCCTCTTAAAATCTTATTTTCAGGTTCCAGTGCACCCCGAGGATGTCCCCAAGACCACCATCATCACGCCTTTTGGCTCCCTACGTCTTCCATTACTCACTTCGGCCTGAGAAACGCAGGGGCCACTCCAGCGCCTGATGGACAGCATCCTGGGGTATCCTCCCTTTCTGCGTCTGCTACGTCGACGATATCTAATTTTTTTTTCCAGGTCCCCAGAGAGCACCATACACCATGTCCGAGCGGTTCCTGAAGCGCCTGCAGGAAAAACAGGCTGGTCGTCCGATTCGACCAAATGCACCTTTGGTGCCGAGAGGGTGGACTTCCTCGGCCACAACGATCTCCACGGCAGGCGTGCGTCCCATGGCCTCGAAGGTAGGCGCGATGCAGAAGTTCCCAACCCCAACCATGGTCAAGACCCTGCAGGAGTTCATCGGGATGGTCAACTACGACCGTCGGTTCAACCCCGACGACGACCCGCACCATGGTCCCCTCTAACGCAGGTCCTGAAGGGGAAACCAAAGAACCTGACGTGGGAAGCTGAACAAGAGCAGGCCTTCAATGAGACGAAGAGGGTCCTCGCCAGAGCCGCGACCTTATGCCACCAAGACCCTACTGCACCCTTACGCCTCACCACTGACGCCAGCAACGTCGCCTGTGGGGCTGTCCTCGCGCAGATGGTCCAGGGTGGGCCCCGCCACTCGCCTTCTACAGTAAAAAACTGTCACCTGCCGAGACGAGATACAGCACGTTCGACCGCGAGCTCCTGGCGGTGTACCAAGCAGTGCGCACTTCCGCTACCTCCTCGAGGGCGCCCCTTTCACGATCAGAACAGACCACCACCCATTGGTGCACGCCTTCACCAAGGCGAGCGACGCCTGGTCAGCTAGACCGCAGAGGCACCTGGCAGCCATCGCGGAGTTCGGTTACACCATCCAGTACGTGCCCGGCGAGAAGAACCCCGTGGCGGACACCCTTTTGAGGATAGAAATCAACGCCGTGCACCTCGGGATCGACTACGAAGACCTCGCCCAGGAACAGGCCGCCGACCGAGGACCACCGCATATCGCACAGCTATCACCGCCCTCAGGTGGGAAGACGTGCCCTTCGGACACGCGGTCACGACGCTCCTCTGCGACATCAGCACGGGCCGCCTGCGCCTGCTGATCCCAGCCTCCCGAAGGAGAGCCGTATTCGACATCATGCATGGACTCTCGCACCCCTTGGGCCGAACGACAATGCGCCTCCTGACGGATAAGTTTGTATGGCATGGAATTCAGAAGGACTCCCTCGAGTGGGCCAGGACCTGCGTGCCTTGCCAAACTAGTAAAGTCAGTCTGCACACAAAATCAGGCGTGGGGGAATTCCCGCAGCCTAAACGAAGATTCGGCCACATTCACATAGACGTCGTGGGCCCCTGCCCCCGTCGGGAGGCGCCAGATACCTCCTAATGATAATCGATCGCTCCACCAGATGGCCTGAGGCAACACCGATGTCGGAGGCAACCACCAAAGCGTGCGCCGAAGCCCTTCTTGCCAGCTGGATCAGTCGATTCAGAGTGCCAGACGAGATCACGATGGACCGCGGACCCGTTTTCCTGTCGGAGTTGTGGACCGCCCTGGCCCGCCTAATGGGGACATCGCTACAAGCCACCACCGCCTACAACCCGGCAGCTAACGGCATGGTGGAGAGAGTCCAACGATCGCTCAAGGCTTCCCTAATGGCACGCTGCACCGGCGAAGATTGGAAGAGCCAGCTACCATGGGTCCTCCTCGCCTCAGGAAAGAAAACCAGCCGGGTAGGGGGCGAACTGGCGACTGGGCATCACCCGCGGAGAAGGTATACGGGGAACCACTGACAGTCCTGGGCGGCAGTTCTTTTCCTGGGACCAATGCTGACAACGCCCGACGTCGTTCCATCCGACCAGACTTCGGGAATCCGCTGGGAGATTCGCGCCCTGTATCAAAACCTTCTCCGACAGGACCAAACACTTCTTCCCGAAGGCCCTATCATCATGCAAACACGTCTTCATCAGGGACGACACCCGCCGCCCACCGCTAATGAGACCCTACCGAGGCCCCTTACGCGTCCTACGACGCACGACAAGGCGTACCTCATATCCATAAATGGTCGCGAGGACTGGGTCACAATCGATCGCCTGAAACCAGCCTTCCTTATGGACGAAGAGTCCACCGACGCGGATTCCATAAGGTGCCTCAATCTTCCTCAGAAAGAAGCGGCTCCATCGGTAACCAAACATCCCAGTCGTAACCGGGGCCGCCCTCGGAAGACGGTCGAACCCCCCGAGGGTCACCTCAGGGGAGGCATCCCGTCCCCTGAAATCCCCGAGGATCTACCACAGCAGCTGATTTTGCACACCCGAGGGCACCTCCGCCGGCCCGCTCGCTTCCGCGAGTAACGGTCGGAAGTACAAAGAAATCAGCCAACAATTATGCCTAATTATTGTCTTAGGGGGAGTATTTGTAAGGACAACGCTTATTTACAATTTTCTCTGTATGGTAGTTCAACATTCGCAGTTGTTCTTACTTCCCTCCGCAAAGAGCGTTCAGCGGGCTTTCCGCCAATGTATATAATCTTGTGAATCATATTTTATGTACTTTTGTATTTTCCTTTTGTATTATGCGGTCTCTCAAGAAACACAAATCGTGTCTCGCCGACCCACTTTTTTATTTCTCTCGCAGGTCGGTAACCACATTTCCACCTGCATGCTGTATATTTGAATTTTCCCTTACCTGTAATAAAGTCAGTACACTACTACCTGCATCCCTTTGGGTCCACACCTCACAATATAACCATTAGCTGTGACTGTGTGACGTCACCCAAAACTGGTCGCCAGCGGCAATTTACTGATGTTAAAACTTAGGGATAAGGCCACACGAGGATGCAGGTTGGATAGTGTCGAAGTGCATGCACGACTCGGGCAGGAGAGCAGCGTCAAAATGAACACATGGCCACACCATAAATGTTGCCCTCCCACGCATCACTCTCAGAGGTCAAAGATATACTTCTGTGCAAATTGTCAAGTTTGGATATGAAATTGTATTTAATAGAAAACCTAAGTGTTAAACTTGATGATAGACTGTGTATGACCCAACAGTCTTTTGAATCTTTGCTTGCAATACTGGAAGTCGGTCTCAAAAAACAATGACTCGCCATAGACAACCATCTCTCCCAAAGTATCTTTCAGGAAGTAGTAACCTTATTGGCAGTAGAGACTGGCACTCGAATGGTAGGAAACAGAAGGAAAACCCATGTGTCACTAGAGTGCTTTATTTATTACATCCAGCTATACAGAGGCGTGACTGCAAGTGAGTTGCAGACACGCAGGCTACATTGGCGTCAATCGCGCAGCCCTCTCGGCAACAGACATCACACAAGTTCAACCATCCTATATCCCCCCCTAAGATTATGGCATGGCAGAATGGCATAATATTAAATGTAAATAATCAGTGATGGCAATGAGCAAATATGTATTAACCCTTAAACGCCGACTGGACTTATTTTACGTCGACATTTTTTGTCTCTCGGGTGCCGACTGGACGTATTTTACGTCGACATACAAAGTTTTTTTAAAAATTTGCGGAAAAATACTTTTAGGCCTACCAGCCGAAAACTCTTGACTCACGCCCCTTGGGGGATGCTGGGAGTTCACGGATCAAAGTGTTGTTTTGTTTACAATCATTACGCAGGCGCGCAAGCGCGAATTTCTTTCTTCTTGCCGCACTAAAAAGTTTTCTCTGACACATCTCGGAAATTATTTCGTCACTTTGACATAATTTTTGTACCATTTTAAATTAGCCGTTACATGTATTATTATATATGAAAATGTGCGCATTTTTATGTAGAATACAACACAAAAATACTCATGATTCTAGCTTTTATCAATTTTGAGATATTTTCATATAAATAACGATAAGTGCCAAAATTTCAACCTTTGGTCAACTTTGACTCTACCGAAATGGTCGAAAAAAGCAATTGTAAGCTAAATCTCTTATATTTTAGTAATATTCAATCATTTACCTTAATTTTGCAACTAATTGGAAGTGTCTAGCACAATATTTCGATTTATGGTGAATTTATGAAAAAACTTCCTTATGTCCGCGCGGAAACTCTTCCGAAAAAAATCATACATGCGATTGTTGGTAATGTAATGCACCATTTGAAATTAACCGTTACATAAAAGTTTTATATATGAAAATGTGCGCAATTTCATGCACAACACAACTAAAAACAACCCATGGTTGTAGCTTTTATCAATTTTGAAATATTTTCATATAAAAAATGATAAGTGACAAATTTTCAACCTTTGGTCAACTTTGACTCTACCAAAATGGTTGAAAAACCCAATTGTAAGCTAAAACGCTTATATTCTAGTAATATTCAAGCATTTACCTTCATTTTGCAACAAGTTGGAAGTCTCTAGCACAATATTTCGATTTATGGTGAATTTATGAAAAAAATAACATTTTCTTTACGTCCGCGCGGTAACTCTTCCGAAAAAATCATACGTGCGATTGTGGTAGTTTGCACCATTTGAAAATTAGCCGTTACATAAAGTTTTATATATGAAAATGTGCGAAATTTCATGTAGAATACAAAAAAAAGTAATTGAAGGTTGTAGCTTTTCTCGTTTTGAAATATTTGCATATAAATCACGATAAATAGAAAAAAAAACCACGTTCGGTCAACTTTGACTTTACCGAAATGGTCGAAAAATCGAAAAACGCAATTGTAAGCTGAAACTCTTACAGTCTAGTAATATTCAGTCATTTATCTTCTCTTGAAACAAATTCGAAGTCTCTAGCACAATATTTAGATTTATGGTGAATTTAAAAAAAAAAAATTTCCTTCCCTCCGCGCGCGGATTCTCCGCCACAAATCTCCGAAATGCGTACGTACCATTCTCGGAATATTTGCTCCGTTTCATATTACGCATTTCATAGAGTTTTATATATGAAAATGTGCGCAATTTCATGTAAAATAAAACGAAAAATATTTGAAGATTGTAGCTTTTCCTATTTCCGAAAAAATTGCATATACAAAAAATATATATATAAAAATTCGACATTTGGTCAACTTTAACTCGTCAGATATGGTCGAAAACTGCATTTGTAAGCTAATACTCTTACTGTATAGTAATATTCAATCATTTGTCTTCATTTTGAAAGAAATTGGAAGTCTCTAGGACAATATTTAGATTTATGGTGAATTTTTGAATATTTGTTCACGTCAGAGCGTTACGAATTCATGCATTATTTTGATAATATTTCTCTGTGTTGCTTTTATCGTTTTACAATGTGTTATATACCAAAATGATCGCAATTTAGTGTACATTACAACGAAAAAAAAGGTAACTTGTTACCTTTAACCGTTTTTTCGCACAGCACGATTTGAATACAATTATATAAGAAATTTTGTTTTTGGGTATTCTGGGGGTGCTGTGAGTATTAATGATTCAGCAGGTTGTGACGGAGCACATTTATCCCTGTGGCTCTGCAGGTCACCTTCCATGCCTGGCCAGTAAACTGATTGCCTTACCCTGCGGAGCATGGAGTCCACCCCCTGATGACCTGTATGAAGGCCTGGGATGACTTGGAGGCGAAGTTCCTCTAGGATGAGCAGACGTGGGCATCCTTGCTCATAAGTGTAGACTATCAGGTCTTCTACCATAGATAACCTGTCCCTAACTGCGTAGAACTGACGTAGGCAGGCCAACTCCTGTGCCTTCTGTGGGTGCCAGTCATTTGCTGCCACTTTAGCTACCAACAACTGGTATACAGGGTCTTTAGAGGCTGCTACTTTGACCCTTTCCTCGTCAAGTATGAGGCACTCTTGCTCAAGGGAAGTGGCTGAAGGAGCGACAAGGGCAGCAGTCATATCCTCTTCAAGTTCAGAGTCCTTGTCGTCTGGTTCACAACGGAGAGCAGGGAAACGTTGATAAGAAGTCAGGAGCGCAGTTCTCTTCCCTGGTAGGTCTCTTACCTGGAAACCTGTATTGCAGGGTTTTCTCCCTTGAGACGGAAGAGTTTTCTTGGGTTCAGTATATCCTTCAGTATACACCCAGGAGCTTTGACCAGCGGGCGGTGGTCAGTCACGATCAATATGTTGGGGCAGCCCAACAGGAGTAGCCTGGCCTTCTTGAGACACCACGTGACAGCTAAGGCCTCTCCCTCAACAGCAGCATACCCAGCTTCAGCTTGTGACAAGTGACAACTCCCACATAGGGCAATACGCCACCCACCCTTGCAGCAGAATGGGACATCAGCTGAGGTACAAGCACATTACTGCTGCAGAATGGACAAACCCGATCCCATCTCTGCTCCAATCTGTTAGGGCTGCCGTAGGTCGGGTCTTGTCATAGTATACCAGCCCATCCTTAGCCAGCTTGCATATGGCC
>NC_087224.1:18043826-18096334 GCF_015104395.2 Macrobrachium nipponense | reverse complement strand
ACTCGCCATTGTAGCCAAATAGTCGTTAAGGGCTTGCAATGCATCTCGACCCTCGGCAACTGTGAGACATGATTAATCTTTATGTATCCTACTCACTGCGCCATATAGGAAACAGAAGGAAACCCGTATGTCACTAGAGTGATATATTACACGTCCTGTCTACACAGAGGCGTGACTGCAAGTGAGTTGCAGACACATGGGCTACATTGTCGCCAATCGCGCTGCCCTCTCGGCAACAGACATCACACAAGTTCAACCATCCTACAGAATGCATGACACCAATGGTCACATTTAAGGAGCACTCATTATATTCGTTTTCTTCCATTTCTTAAAAAACAAAATATAGTTTTATGGAGTGGTTCACGGGAATCCCACAAAGGTCACCTCCGAAACACTTCCATAATTAATTCTTCTGAAGCCATTACCGCCAGACAAGACCAATTGAACAGATGACACTTCAGCAACTGATTGCCTGTTCATCTGACCATGGTAAGTTGGAGGTTCTATTTATGTATTGTAGTCCTTTTCAAATATTCACTTTAAATTCAGTAATGAGCTCATCCCTAGGGAAAGCATTTAGACACAATCGAGGTGGTCAAGGATTCACCAGGCTGCATTCATATAAGAACGCTGTCTATTTGCTTGACACTTTATTGAGAACAACAATGAATGTAGTCTGAATGTAAACAAATGTGAGGTGTTGGAATAACTGCTAATGAAGTATACATTACAAATATGGAATAATTAACTCGATTCTGCAACTGAATAGATAATAAATGTACTCACTTAAAACATTAAAGTTTCTATACTAATATCAGTTACTTAACAATGATATTATGCTTTAAAACAATTCTTGGTTACAAATGAAAAGTTTGTTTTAATAAGGGGAACTAACTTCACAACATTGTTATCAATATAATCAATGAAGGGGAGTAACCATTCTCCCTAATCATATAGAAAATAGTGTGGTTTTGGGAGGAGATGCCCGGAACCACCACAGTATTTTAAAACATGTTACATTGCTTGTTGGCAACTGCAGAGGGTCAAGCCATCCCACTTGTCTTGTGTGGCCACCGACATAAGATATGCAACTTTTCAAACTGCCACTGGAACCTCTTCCCTGCACCCTCCACACTCACCATGTCCGGTGTGTCCTCCCCTCCCCTAGGAAGCTTCAAACGTGTGGGTGACGTCACAAAATCACAAGCGCAGATGAGTCTTCGTCTCTGGAGTGGGATCATTGATAACTACTATAATGGGTGGGTGGGGGGACCCTTGTCATTGCTATATATCGTGAGATGAATGGAATTATTATCACTGCATACAAAAGAAACACCAAACTAGAACCAGAAAACAAGCGAGGGATATTCATTACTGGTGACATAAGCAAGGTATCTGAAAAAGTGAGGATGGAAAGAACGATGGGAAAGATAAATAAGATAAACCTTTCAAATGTAGTAGAGGCAAAGAAGGAAAACCCACATCCGATCACCTGCTAATTAACACTGAGTTCATTGTTCTGGGTCCCAACCTTCATATGGTTTGGGAAATCATATAAATGCAGTTAATCTAAACAATAGTGGCGATTCGGGTATTTGTTTTGAGAAAGGGAAAATGAGAGGATGGAAAAATGTGTTGATTTGATTAACTGAAGTGGTTCATAGCAGTTTGATTAGGTCGCCCTGATCAATAGAGACATTACTGATCAAGATGGTTTTGACTCTATCCTATGTGACGTATGATTATAGACGTTGTAGTTTTCAAAAACTGAAGTCATTATTGTAATTATGTGCTGAAAATAGAAAAACGTGTAGACAGAGAAAAACGTATCCACAGCCAACTCGCCGAGGAAGAGGAACTAAAAAAAAAAAAAAGATTCCTTTTCTCGCTTTTTAAATATCATTTGTTACACGATTTTCGTATTTCTAGCAAAATTGAATAGGTAATTAATGCTTTATGAAAGAAAGTATTAAATTTTAGCGATTAATTTGCAATTTCAGCAAAATTTAACATAGAAAGTACTTATATAGGGTTACCAAAAAAGTCTCTTATAGGCGTAGAGCTGTAGCGTAGTAGATTTACACAGGAATTAATTCACTACTTTCTTTGAAGTGCTGCTTTGCTTAGCACTAATCAAATTATTTGTTTCAATAGTTACTTGTAATAATAAATTGTTTTACGACTTGTATTTCCAAATCGTCATATGGTGGAGACAAAGAATAATAAATTAATTAACTAGCGGCTGGTCAAGTCGCCCCTGATCAATAGAGACTACTGATCAAGATTTAGATTTTAAAAATCAAAACGTTTATTGATATACATCTTTAAATGGATTATGGAAGGTAGGAGTAGTCTGCATATTCGTTGGGCAGGCCTCGTAACCCCTTCTGTCCGGCCAAAAAAAACCGGTTTCCCAATAGGTCCCCCTTAATGCTTTCATTTACTTTTAACCAAAACTCGTGTGTTCTCCCCCCACCCAAAAACCCCGGTTCCCAATAGGGTCCCCCATTACCGTTTTTTTAGGTTTTCGGGTTTTCCAACACTACACGTTTTCAAAACTAGCGCCAAACAAACAAACGGCCGCCATCTTGTTTGTATTCGTCCGACGATGCTCTAGCAGAAAGTACCTCGTGCCCGACGAATCTGCAGGCGCTCCATTTATTATTCTTTGTCTCCACCATATGTCAGTACAGTCAGTTTTGGAAGATCAAATTGTAAAATTTATTATTGCAATTAATAATTGAAACTAAATTTAATTAGTGCTAGGCAAAGCAGCACTTCAAAGATAGGAGTGAATTAAGACCAAAATGTGTAAAATACGAAATTTTCGAAACGACGACACCTCTACGCCTATGAGATATGACTTATTTGGTAACCCTATATAAGCATTTTCTATATTAAACTTTGCTGAAATTGCAATTTAATTCTTAAAATTTAATACTTTCTTTCATAAGACTTTATTTGCCTATTTGTTTTGAGAGAAATACAAAAACCGTGTAACAAATGATATTTAAAAAGCGAGAAAAGGAATCTTTTTTGGTCCTTCATCCTCAGCGTCTTGGCTGTGGATACGTTTTCTCTGTCGACGTCTTCTATTTTCAGCTCCTTAATGTGGCACATAATTACAATGATGACTTCACTTTTAAAACCATATCATTATCATATATGTCAATAAGACAGAGTTAAAACCATCTTGAGCAAGTGTCTATATAGATCAGGAGGACTTAACCAAAAACTGCTATGAACCCAACTTTTATAGCAATGTAATAGCAAGGAATTGTATGTTTGTTAGCTTATAGGTAACTAGGCTTATGTCCTCAAACTACTCATCAATAAATAATAGGGACTCTATTTTATTCTTTTGAGCGTCTATGCGTTCAGGGTTAGCTGGTGATCGGATGTGGGTCTTCGATCCCTCTATGCCACCACGTTCTGATTGGTTAATCGTTTCCTTCGTTATTTCCATCCTCACTTTTTCAACTACCTTGCTTATGTCGCCTGTAATGAACATTCCTCACTTGTTTTCCAATTCTAGTTTAGTGTTTGTTTATGCAGTGATAATATTTTCTTTCATCTCACGATATAGCCTATAGTAATAAGGTCCCCCGCCCACCCTATATAGTAGCTGTGTTATTTTGTGACGTCACCCATACCAGACCAGTCGAAGCAAAGTGTAACAAAAGCAATTATCCCTAAGTTTACATAAGTAAATTGTCGCTTTGACGGGTTTGGATGACATCAGACGGTCACAGATTATGGCTATATGCCTGTCATTTCTATATCGTGGGGTGTTGTATCACAAGAAAGCTTTTCTTGTCAAAACGCGTATCCACTGACAATCAGGAGCGGCTACAGTTTTGTGGGTCAACCTTACCTCCGACCAATTTTCTTGTCTAAACCTACCACTAGATGGCGGTAAGTTCGGACAAGAAAACTGGCGGAAGAACACACAAACAAAATGGCAGCGAAACCAAAACAACAACAAACAATGTAGTGGTAAAAGCTTAATAGAAACAGTAAACGGGTATCCTCTTGGGAAACCGGGGTTTTTGATGGGGGGGTAACGGGTACGAGTGGCAACAATCGCTAAAAGATTATTAGAAGTGGTTAAGAGGGACCCTGTTGGGGATCTGGGGTTTTTGGGTGGGGGGAAATGGATGGAGAAATGGATATGAGTGGTAGCAATTGCCGAAAGATGGGTTGTGGGGGGAAATGGATAGTGGTAGTTGTTAGAATATTAAACTTTTATTTATGATGCATTGATAATGTTGATTATACGCTTGGGTGCAGTCATTTGTTTTACCCATAATTCTTGCGTTATGATTTGCGTGGCATGACGGCTGACGCCGCTTTTGAAAGTAGTGTAACCGGCAAGTTGATCGCCGAAGGTACTCTGTACTGCTGTATCTCCCACATTCTCCATTAAAGTGACTCATTTATTTGCTTATTTAATAACCCACCATCATGTCCTCGTCGGTCACATGTTATGGGCCCAGCTCAAGCAAGAGGATGTGTATTTTGATGGTGATGAGGAGAAATATGAAATGTGGGAGATAAAATTTCTAGCCCATCTGAGACTTCGAAAGCTTATCCTAGACGAAAGTGAAGATCGAACTTCAGCAGAATTCATCGACAAAAATGCTGACATTTTCGCCGAGATCGTTCAAGTTCTAGATGACAAGAGCCTCCAATTAATAATGAGAGATGCAGTCAACGATGGAAGAAAGGCATTAATGATTCTACGGGACCATTACCAAGGTACAGGCAAACCAAGAATCATCTCCCTCTACACGGAGCTGATGTCACTGAAAATGAGAGGGGAAGAATGTGTGATGGATTATTTTCTTCAAGCGGAGACAACCTCTACTTCGTTAAAGTCAGCTGGTGAGACGATCAGCGACAGCCTTCTTATTGCTATGGTATTGAAGGGTCTTCCAGAGGAATTTACTCCATTTAATACTGCTGTTATGCAGAAGGATAGTGAGCCTACGTTTCTGGAATTCAAGTCTTTGCTACGGAGTTATGAAGAAAGCCTGAGGAGTCGAGAGGCACATAGGCCTACTGTGAAGAATGAGAACGTCCTTAAGGTGTATTATAAAAATCCTGATTTTCAGTGTGGTGGGTCTGCCAGTGGCTCATCAGTAAGGTGTTACTCATCCAAGGAAATGAGGAAGCAGACTCCCTAGCAAAGAGTGGGTTGCACATTAACAACATAGGTATTAAAATCAGCCACTCACTGACTCAAATTAAAAGCAAAGCCTCAGCATACTGTCAAGTGCAAGAAGAAAGCAAAGTCAGGAGAGCGGTCTTTGGAGGCTCTAACACTGCAAAGTGGTATGTAGACACCACCAGTCTGCACAACCACATGACATTCCCAAAAGGATATGTTTTCCAAGAGCACTAGCAGTCATAATTCATCGTCTAAGGCTGGGATACCAATGCACTTGGCAAAAGATAGTAGGCGATCCCAGGCCAGTAGTACTGCGAAAGAATTCCGAGAACCTCTAGAACACTACCTCTTAGACTGTCCAGAAACGGAGCAACTAAGAGATAGGTACATAGAAATGAACACACAACCACTCAAATCACCAAAAGCACATTCTAGCAAACACCCATGAATTAGCAGGTTTCCTATGCTCCTACCCCACCACCTAGGTAGGAACAGAACACAACCCTGACTGACAGCACATGATGCCAACAATCATGACCACTACCACATCCCAACCTAACCCACATAACATGCAAGACAAAAGAAGACAAACCTCCTTAACAGACATCCCCACTCACCTCTTGCCTCCTTCATCACCCTCCCCGCACGCTCATCACTATCCATCCACCACACTCACCAGCATCACACACCCAAAGAAAGCGGACCGGAAAAGAAACATGTCTCAGAAATTCACGAGCTACCTTACTAGCTAACTGTGCCTACAACTCAAACCTTCATTCTTCCAATCTGTTGGTCTCTCCTACTAGCCAACACTTACTACTATCCAGCTTTTCCTACGACTGAAGGGTACCTTAGGGTTTAAAGGGTTTTCAACCTTGCCCATCAAATCCTTCATTCAATAATCAATCACCTTCACCACATACATTCATTGATCACCAATAAAGATTGCATATCCTAAGCATCTCACATCTCATACTAATATGAATTACGGGCTGCTCTGTGAGCAAGAGCCCGTGCTGGCACAAGGCCAGCTTAATCTTAAACAACAACAACAACAACATGTGGTAAGCCTGGAAATAAGTCTTTCGAGTGTAGGTTGAAGAAAGACAGAGGTAAGTGGTGCAAAGAATGCAAAACCAATACACACAATGTTGATGAATGTAGAAAGGCTAATAGGCCTGCTAGATTTTCTAGTGCAACTGTGAATGTTTGTAAGCCTAGATCCACTAATAATTATAGTGATGAAGAATGTTGTTTCAAAATAAGTTGCTCTGTTGATAACATATCTACAGATGTATGTAATGTTCTTGTTGATTGTGGTGCTACTACCCACATCATTACTGATAAATCCAAGTTTAAGTGTTTTGATGAAGACTTTGATGAATCAAAACATATGGTTGAACTTGCAGATGGTGCAAGATGCAAGAATATTGTTAAAGGTAAAGGTAAAGCTAAAATTGTACTCCCTGATACAAATGGTAAATAAAACAGAATGTTGTTCTTGATAATGCCGTTATATTCCTTCTTTTAAGCAGAATATATTTTCGTCCAAATAGCTGTTTTTTTAGGTTCGGAGCTACAGTAAGCTTTTAATCCTAATCATTCTGAGTTGATAAGCCCAAATGGTGTCTTTTGAAATAAATAAGAAAGGTAAGCTGTATTATCTAAATAATGTAAGCTCATGTAAATCTCGTTCACTAGAGGAGTGGCATAAGGTTTTGGGACACTGCAATGTTAAAGACATTTTGAAAGTTAGAAGATAAAGCTGAAGGTATGAAAATTAGTGACAAAAGTAATTTTGATTGCATAACTTGTCTGAGGGTAAAATGCATTTATCTAGGAACAGATTACCAGATGAGAGAGCAAAGAGTAAACTGGAATTTGTACATTGTGATCTTGCTGGACCAATGAGTATTGAATCAAGGGAAAACTCTAAATATTGTATTGTTATTGTGGATGATTATTCAGGGTCTGTTTTTGTTTATTTCTTGAAACAGAAAAGTGATGCACTTAATGCTACTAAGAAATTCCTTGCTGATACTAGTTTCTTATGGTGTTGTTAAACGATTAAGGTGTGATATGGAGGAGAATTTACTTCTTCAGAATTTAAAGAATTTCTGGTAAGTAATAAGATTAAACAAGAATTTTCTTCACCAAATTCACCACACCAAAAATGGTACTGCTGAGAGAATGTGGCGTACATTGTTTGAAATGGCTATGGCGTACATTGTTTGAAATGCAGTTAATCTAAACAATAGTGGCGATTCGGGTATTTGTTTGGAAAAGGGAAAATGAGAGGATGGAAATATGTGTTGATTTGATTAACTGAAGGGTTCATAGCAGGTTGGTTAAGTCGCCCTGATCAATAGAGACACTACTGATCAAGATGGTTTTGACTCTCTTATGTGACGTATATGATATAGACGTTGTAGTTTCAAAACTGAAAGTCATTATTGTAATTATGTGCTGAAAATACAAGACATGTCGACAAAGAAAACGTATCCACAGCCAACTCGCTGAGGAAGAGAACTTAAAAAAAAAAAAAAAAAAAAAAAAAAAAAGATTCCTTTTCTCGCTTTTGAAATATCATTTAATACCCGATTTTCGTATTTCTATCAAAATTAAATAAGCAATTAAAGTTTTATGAAAAATAGTATTAAATTTTAACGATTAAATTGCAATTTCAGCGAAATTTAATATCGAAAATGCTTATATAGGGTTACCAAAAAGTCATATCTCATAGGCGTAGAGGTGTCGTCTATTCGATAATTTCGAATTTTAAATCCTTAATTCACTCTTATCTTTGAAGTGCTGCTTTGCTTAGCGCTTAATTAAATTGTTTCTTTAAAATTAATTGCAATAATAAATTTTACAATTTGATCTTCCAAAACTGACATATCTTCTTCTTCCTAGCTTAACCCCATTTTTATATTGGGTCGCCATTGCGAATGAGTCGTCTCCATCGATTTCTGTCCTGTGCCTCGTTCTCATTTATACCTTTCAATTCCATATCTTCCCCTACACAATCACCACCATCTCTTTCTTGGTCTTCTCTTCTTCCTTCTTACCCTGCACTTCATTTCCATCGTATGTCTTCCAACATGACGTTCCTCCCTTCGTAACAGGTGTCCATACCATCGAAGCCTTCCTTCCTGTATTTTCTTCGATATTTCAGCTACCTTTATCGATCCTCTTATACACTCATTTCTAATCCTATCTTCCCTTGTTACTCCCGACATCCTCAAGTGCTGCTCTCCACCTCTCCAACTCCTCCTTCCCTTCTGAACACAACACAATGTCATCCACGTATAATATGCACCATGGCACTGCTTCTCTAACATCCCTGGTCATTACATCCATCACGATGTTTTTGAAGATGAATGGGCTAAGAAGCTGACCCTGGTGTAATCCAACTCCTATCTCAAATCCATCCGTCTCACCAACACTACTCCTCACTGCTAGTATACACATTCCTGTACATCTCCTGAATAATTCTGACATACTTTTCCGGCACCATCTTCTCCCTCAAACATCTCCATATTTCTTGCCTTGGCACTCTGTCATAGGCCTTTTCAAGGTCTATGAATACCAGATGCAGGTCTCGTTGTTTTTCTCTGAATTTCTCCATTAGCTGCCTTATGCAAAATATTCCATCCGTTGTGCCGCTTCCCTTCATAAATCCTAACTGTTCCTTCCCTATTCTAACTTCCTCTCTCAGCCTGCTATCTATTATTCTTTCCAAAATCTTCAACGTGTGAGACTTAGTTTTATACCTCTATAATTACTGCATTCCTGGACATCACCTTTACCTTTAAATATAGGTATCAATATGCTTTCCCGCCATTCTTCTGGTATCTTTTCTGTTCGAGTATTTTTACCATCAGATCATACAAGATGTCTACCCCTTCCTCTCCTAAGGCGTTTCCAAACTTCGACTGGGATTAAGTCAGGTCCTGTTGCCTTCCCATTCCTCATTCTTTTTAAGGCTCATGATCACTTCATCTCTAGAATATCCCCATTACCATTCCCATGTTTACTTGTCCATCCTCTTACAAGTCTTTCATTTTCTTCATTTAGCAGTTGTTCGAAGTACTCTTTCCATCTTTTTTTTTCAGGATGTCTTCTTCCTTTTTTATGACCATACCATTCCATATCTTTCATTTGCTTAATATGGGTGATGTCCTTTGTTCTTTTATTTCTTACTTTTGACAGTTTGAGCATCTTACTCAACCCTTTCTTGTTTCCAGTTCATTATAAACCTCTTCATATGCCCTTGCCTTAGCTTGAGCTACCACCCTTTTTACTTCTTTGTTTCTTCTCTTAATCTTTCTCTGTCCTCCTGCAGCTGTGACTCTTCAAATCTCTTCTTTGCCTCCACTTTTACCCTTCACCACTTCCCCCACCTCTTCTCCCCACCACCAGCTCTCCTTTTCCTCCCATACTATTCCAGATGTTTCCCCTAGTATCTCTCTCCTGGTCTTCTAATCACTGATGCATTATGCCTCCACCATTCTCCCGCATCTTCAATTCCAGATCAACCTCTCCCAGCACTCTTCTCCTGAACTCTCTCTTCTTATCATTATCCCTCCCTAACAATTTATACCACTTGATTTTCTTTACCCCATTCGTTTTCGTTTTCTTTACTCTTTTCATCTTTAAATCCATACAAAGGAGCCTATGTTGGGGGGCCCACTGGTCACCTGGGATAACTTTACAATTCCTAACTTCCACCAGCCTTGATCTATTGTAAAGGAGGTAATCTATTTGTGTGCATCTACCGCCACTCCTGTATGTTATCAAGTGCTCCCTCTTCTTTTTGAAGAATGTGTTCACTATTGCCATTTCAAAGGACACGGCAAAGTCTACTATACTCTCTCCTTCTAGGTTTCTCTCCCCAATCCCATGTCCTCCATGCACACGTTCAATTACATCCTTTTCATTTCCGACATGTCCATTAAAGTCTGCCCCCACTACAGTCCTCTCCTGCTCTTCCAGTTCTTGCGTTACCTCACTCATTTTGTTCCAAAAACGGCTCTTTTCTTCCTCTGTGCAGCCCACTTGTGGAGCATAAGCGCTAATGATGTTCATTGTTTCCCCTCCATAACATATCTTCACTCTCTAATGCGGTTATTCTTTCTACTCACTTCGTCACTGCATTCTTCATTTCCCCCGACACACTACACAACGCCATTCCTACCCTGCTCATTTGCTCCACTATAGATTAACTTGTAGCCATCCCCCAGTTCTTTAGCTTTATTACCCTTCCATCGAGTTTTCCTGCACAACACAAAAATATCCATCTCTTTATCCTCATTAACTCTGAACAACCTCTCTTCTCTCCCTGTCATAGACCCAATATTGAGCTGGCCTATTCTGATCAAATTTAGAGCTCGCTTCTTTAGCTGCACCCGCTCATGATGCAGTAGCCCTCGCTTGTCACTGAGTTATGGCGATGTCTGTGCATCGTTTACGGAGTACGCCCTAGCCCTATTTCTCATCAATATCACGACTCATTTCAATTGGTTTTTGGCGTGGGTTTTTACAGTTGGATGCCCTTACCTGACACCAACCCTCCCTATTTATCCGGGCTTGGGACCGGCACCCATTGAGGCTGGCTTGCCCCCCCCCCCCCCCCCCCCCCCCCCCCCCCACCCCACAGGAGGCTAGATTGCCAAAAACTGACATATGGTGGAGACAAAGAACAATAAATAAATAACTATTGACTATGTCCTTAAATGGAGCTCTATGTTTTTCATCCCCCTTCAAACGTATTATTCATCTTTGTATTGCCTCTCTCACTCCGATTAGTCATTTGCAGATTTATATAAGCAATTTAATCATAGGGGACGGTTATCGTCATCTTAGACTAGTGTAAGGACGACATTTCCATCGAAATGTCCGTCTTCCCAATATATTTACCTCTTTTTTTATTTATACCAAAATGTAGAGCAGTTTGCAGCCTTTCACCAATGTATGTATCATAAATTTGCACATCCTGTACGCTTAATTATATGTATATTTGTAAGTGCGACAAAGCACAATCACAGCGAGGCTCTGTTCGTTTTTTGTATGTACGTGTGACGGACACTGCAATAATTCTATACGCACAGCCTCCTTATATATGTCCTTTTCTGACCAATAAATCAGTAAGAATTTCTCCTTATCTCAATCCAGTCCTCACAACTGGTGACCTCTTGGATTTAGGACAGTGAATCGGCAGTTTTGCCTCAGCCGTTAAGGGATTAATTACCGCTGCTCACCTTCAGAGCCGTTAGCAGACTTTTTACAGTGCCTTAGTTTAGGTCTCTGAATGCTCTTATCTGTGGTCGACCAAAATGCCATTAGCGACTGCAAAACGCCACATCACTCACAGGAGTATTTGGCACCGTAGCAAAGTGAGATGAAGGACTTTTAGAACTCGAGACAAGATGGGAGTTTACCCATTCCAACCCCCACCCCTGCGTAGTTCCTCGACGCCCCAATCTATGCCTTGTGAGCCGCGGCCACACCACCTAAGTCGCACTCCGTCAAACAGCTTGCCCTTGTCCTAGCAGAACATTGTAGCCTGGCTCCAAACAGGCGGATATCCAATTTCAGCTCCACAGGATCACCACAGAGGGCACCAAGTCGGACCTGGTCGCCTTAGCTCTCCCGGAGGATATAGTTGACCGTCTCGCCCCATGGATGTCCACCCTATTGGGAGAGATCCCTTATGATGACCTTAGGATGCAGCTGATCCAGATCCTCTCCCTCCTGGTTCCCATGAGAGCCAACCAAATTAACGACCTGGTGTCAGCCCGTGATCACCGAGGACCCGAGATTAGCCTGGCACAAGCTACAGGCCCTGGTATTGCTGCCGGAGAGAGACTTCCACGGGCAGAGGAAATCGGTAAGCCATCCTGAGGCAGCTCTTCCTCTGCCAACTTGCCCCTCAAGTACGCGGCCAGATCGAGGACACTGACCACATGAAGATGGAGAGCCCTGGGTAATGAGACATAAGCTCTACAATGCCACCCACGCCACAAAACTCACCTCCCCGCCATCAGCCAACAACCTGCAGCAGGAAGACCCCAAGGAGGTGGCAATCGACGCAACCTTCCAGAGGAGGGGACCCTTGCAGCCCCGCCAGAACATCAGCTGGTGTATCTACCACCAGAGATACGGGAAAAAAAGCAAGGAAGTGTGTGCGCTTTTGCTTCTTCATGCCTCAAAAAAAACATGGAAGGCAGCAACCCAAAACTACTCTCCTTGGCTGTGACGGTACCCAGGTCCACCACAAAGGGCTCTACTTCAAAGACGTGATCTTCAGCCACCGATGCTGATCGACACCGTGGCCATGCAGTAGTATTCCCACCATCAGCAGAGGATCGTAACCATGCCCTAGCCGCCCTTGTAGCCGCCAATGGGACCCCCATTCGCTCCTATGGCACTAAGACCCAGGCCATCGTATTTCTAAGTCAGACATACACCTGGCTCTTCATCATTGTGGATGTCAGAACCCCCCCTCATCAGAGCAGACTTCCTTGCCCACCATGGGCTTCTAGTGGATGTAGCTCCCCAACGCCTCCTGTCATGGAAACCTGCCTCTCTCTCCCTCTAAACGCGGGTACTGGGGCTCCCGCCATCTGCTCTCCTCTTCCACAAGTACGGCTCCCTCGTACAGGAGTTTCCTGGACATCTTCCAACCCGAGCTCTGCCAGATACCGTGGAGAAGGTCTACATGGGAAACCTTGACAGTGCCAGGAGGATTATTCCCGGTTGACAGCCACAACGAGGACGTCCCCCTGTCAAGACTCCATGCAGTTGTCCAGATATTCATCCCTACAGCAAGACCTTCTCTTGACGGAACGAAGCAGTTCTGACTGAAAGCCTTGGATTCCTGCATACACGTCTTCGTCAGAAACGCTGCCACCCGCCCGTCACTAACGAGACCCTGTCGAGGACCATATCGAGTCGTCCGCCAAGAGGAAAAGCGTTCCTCATAGCAATCAATGGCTGCGAGGACTGGGTCTCCATCGACCAGCTGAAACCCGCCTCCTTTCCTGATGAAATTGACACCGCAGAAGTATCTCACAGGCCTTCCCCTCTGAACGATGTTCCACCGGGATGTTCCAGTGCCATCAGACATTGCCAAAGCTGCCCAAAGAGAGCAGTTAAACCCCTCAGGACTACCACCAGGGCCGGCATCCGGCTGTCCAACTCATCTGAAGACGAGGAGCCAGAAGACATGCCCCGGCAGATGGAATTACGAACCTGTGAACTCCTCCACCCTCCAGCAAGATACCAATGACCAATCATCCAATGATCTTTACCATAAACATCGTCTTGGTGGTGGAGTATCTGTAAGGATGATATTTTTACTGAAATTCTGTTTTCCCTATGTATATACCTCTTTTTTACATAAACCAAAATGTAGAACAGTGTACGGCCTTTCTGCCGATATAAAATTATGTATCATAAATTTACAAATCCTGTACGCTTAATTAGAGTATATTTGTAGGTGCAAGAAAGCACAATCACGGTTGAGGTCTCCTCCCTTTTTCCGTATGTACGTGTGACAGACACTACAATTCCATCCACACAGCCTCCTTACCTTATGTGTCCTTTTCAATAAATCAGTAAGCATTTCTCATTGTCTCAGTCCAGTACTCACGCTAGGTTTCATCGCCCAGGTAGGGGATCCAGCAGGAGAACCAGACATTCATAGCTGTAAATTTTCTGCATTTGGACTGTTTTTTTCCTTTGTTTATCATTATATTTCCTAAAAATTTTTTAAAATAATTTTCAGTAATTTGCGATTGCTTTCGTGAACGGAAAATAATGCAAGCACAACAAGCTGATATGTCTATATGGATATGCTTTCCTGGTGCTCAATAGTGAAACGAGCCAATTCTATTTCTTCCTCTTTTTCAAAAATTGCTTGTTTTGGTACATGAAAAATACCAATTGGTAGAAAATACGATGGTCTGTGAATTCGCGTTTTTATCCAAGGAAACCTTTCTTGTTAAGCAACACCCAACGATATAGAAACAATAGGCATATAGCCATAATCTGTGACTGTGTGACGTCACCCGAACCGGTCATAGTGACAATTTACTGATGTAAACTTAGGGTATGGCCACACCGGATGCGGGAAGCGTCGAAGTGCATGCATAACTCAGGCAGGAGAATAGCGTCAAAACGACACATGGCTATACCAGATATGCCACCGTCCC
Source organism: Macrobrachium nipponense (assembly GCF_015104395.2). Classification (NCBI taxonomy): domain Eukaryota; kingdom Metazoa; phylum Arthropoda; class Malacostraca; order Decapoda; family Palaemonidae; genus Macrobrachium; species Macrobrachium nipponense. The sequence goes on along the minus strand of NC_087224.1, from coordinate 18,081,949 downwards.
GCATGTCACTATCAGAGGTCAAAGATATACTTCTGTGCAAATTGTCAAGTTTGGATAGGAAATTGTCTCAAATAGAAAACCTAAGAGTTAAACTTGATGATAGACTGCTTAAGACCTAACAGTCTTTTGATTCTTTGCTTGCAATACTAGAAGTCATCTCACAAGACAAACGACGCACCATAGACAACCCATCTATCCCAAAGTATCTTTCAGGAAGAAGTAACCTTAATGGCAGTAAATGTCGTGATAATATGAGGTTAAAATCCATATTTTCTTTTTACTTCCCTTGCAGTTATTACTTTAAGGGAAGTAAATAGAAAATATGGATTTTAACTTTTTACTTATTACAAAACTAACTGCATATAGGGTAACTTCCTTAAAGATACTTAGAAAACAAAGGGACCAGAATTAACCCTTAAACGCCGAAGTGGTAAAAATCAAAAACTCCCCGAATGCTGGAGCCGGTTTTGAGTGAGCGCGGAAGCGGAAAAAATAATCTCAAAAAAATCACAGCGCGCGTTAGTTTTTTTTTTTTTCAAGATTAAGAGCTCATTTTTGGCTCCTTGTTTTGTCATTGCCTGAAGTTTAGTATGCAATCATCAGAATGAAAATAATATCATTATCATATGTAAATAATGCGATATATGGTCGCAAAAAAAAAAGAAAATTCATACATAATTGTATTAAAATCACACTGTGCAAAAAACGGTAAAAGCTATCGAGTTTCTTTTTTTCGTTGTATTGTACACTAAATTGCAATCATTTTGATGTATAATACATTGTAAAACAATAAAAGCAACACCGGAAAAATATTATCACAAAATGATGTACGAATTCGTAATGGCGGCGGACGTAAAAAAATGTTTTTTTTTTTTCAAAAATTCATCGTAAATCTAAATATTGTTCTAGAGACTTCCAATTTGTATCAAAATGAATACAAATGATTGAATATTACGATACTGTAAGAGTTTTAGCCTACAATTGCAGTTTTCGAACCATTTCCGACGAGTTAAAAATGACCAAATGTCAAAATTTTTTTATAAATAAATTTTTTTTTATATCAAGAAATTATTTTCGGAAATTAGAAAAGCTACAACCTTCAAATATTTTTCCTTTTATTCTACATGAAATTGCGCACATTTTCATATATAAAACTCTATGAATGCCTAATATGAGAACGGAGCAAATTTTCCGAGAATGCGATGTACGCAATTCGCGATTTATGGCGGAGAATCCCGCGCGGAGGGAAGGAAGAAAGTTTTTTTCATAAATTCACCATAAATCGATATTGTGCTAGCAGACTTTCAATTTGTTGCAAAATGAAGGTAAATGATTGAATATTACTAAAATATAAGAGTTTTAGCTTACAATTGCGTTTTTTGACCATTTCTGTAGAGTCAAAGGTGACCGAATGTGGATTTTTCTATTTATCGTGATTATATGCAAATATTTCGAAAATGAGAAAAGCTACAACCTTCAATTATTTTTGTTGTATTCTACATGAAATCGCGCACATTTTCATATATAAAACCTTTATGTAACGGCTAATTTTAAATGGTGCAAAACATTACCACAATAAGCACGTATGATTTTTTCGGAAGAGTTACCCCGCCGCGGACGTAAAGAAAATGTTATTTTTTTCATAAATTCACCTAAATCGAAATATTGTGCTAGAGACTTCCAATTTGTTACAAAAATGGAAGTTAAATGATGAATATTACTAAAATATAGAGTTTAGCTTACAATTGCGTTTTTTCGACCATTTCGGTAGAGTCAAAATTGACCAAAGGTTGAAAATTTGTCACTTATCATTTTTGTTTTTTATATGAAAATATTTCAAAACTGATAAAAGCTACAACCATGGGTTGTTTTTTATTTTTTGTTGTATTGTGCATGAAATTGCGCACATTTCCATATATAAAACTTTATGTAACGGCTAATTTTAAAATGGTGCAAACATTACCCACAATCGCATGTATGATTTTTTTTTCGGAAGAGTTTACTGCGCGGAAGTAAGGGAAAAAGTTTTTTCTTAAATTCACCATAAATCGAATATTGTTCTAGAGACTTCCAATTTGTTTCAAAATTAAGGTAAATAGTTGAATATTACTAAAATATAAGCGTTTTAGCTTACAATTGCGTTTTATGATCATTTCGGTAGAGTCAAAGTTGACCGAAGGTTGAAATTTTTTGGCAATTTTGGACTTATCGTTATTTATATGGAATATTCATAACTGATAAAGTTAGAATCATGAGTATTTATTGTTGTATTTTAAATGAATTGCGCCATTTTCATATATAATACTTCCCATGTAACGGATAAGTTTTAAAAACGGTGCAAAAGTTTATGTTCAAAGTGACGAAATAATTTCCGAGAAGTGTCACTGATACTTTTTTAGTGCGATAAGAAAGAAATTCGCGCTTGCGGCCGCCTGCGTAACGATTGTAAACAAAACAACGCCTTGAATCCGTGAACTCCCAGCATCCCCCAAGGCGCGTGATCAAAGTTTTTGGCTGGTAGGCCTATAAGTATTTTTTTTGTTTTTTTCCGCGAATTTAAAAAAAAAAAAAAAATTTTTTTGAGTCGACGTATGGTACGTCCATTTTGGCAATCTGGGGGAGATTTTGACTCAAACGTTTAATACGTATCATTCGGCGGTTTAAGGGTTAATTGCAAATTATATAAAACTTGATTAATAATTGAAGGCATTATGTTGAAATAAAACGATTTACTGGTATTTAAAAAAGTAGTTCAATAGTAAAGTTTTGATAAAAGAGAGTCACAAGAAAGGAAAAAACAGTTTTGCTTGTACATTCATTGTTTAACATTAATAAGAGGAAAGTACAAAGCACCACGAATATTTCATAAATCAGTTATGCTACTGCACTAAGATTCGTATGGTTATCAAGTCTATGCAAGCTGGACAAGGCTTATTTGTGGGTGGCTGAGTGAATAATAGTTGGCACTTTTAAGTTTACGTAAAAGAAGAACTGGGACTCGAATGCATGACACCAATGGCCACATTTAACGGGTCACTCGTTATATTCTTCTTCTTCCCTTTCTTAAAGAAAATGTAATTTTATGGAGTGTTTCACGGGTATCCCAACAAAGGTCACCTACGAAACACCTTGATGATCAATTCTTCTGTAACCATTACCACCAGACAAGACAGACTGAACAGGTGAAACTTCGGCAACTGATTAACAATTCATCTCACCATGTCAAGTTGGAGGGGTTCTTATATATATATATATAGATATATATAATATATTATATATATATATATATATATATATTGTGGTCCTTTTGAAACATCACTTTAAATTCAGTAACGAACTCATCCCCAGGGAAAGCATTTAGACAATCGAGGTGGTCGAGGATTCACTCACCCTACATTCATATAAGAAACTCTGTCTATTTGCTTGCCACTTTAATGAGAACAACAATGAATGTAGTCTGAATGTACACAAAAATGTGAGGTTTTGGAATAACTGCTGATGAAGTATACATTACAGATATGGAATACGTAACTCGATATGGTTACTGAATAGATAACAAATGTAGTCACTTAATACATAAAAGTTTTCTATGCTAATATCAGTTACTTGACAATGATATTATGCTTTAAACAATTTCTTGGTTACTAATGAAAGTTTTTAATAAGGGGAATTAACTTCACAACATAGTTTATTAACATAATAAACAAATAAAGGGGAGTAACATTGCAAAGTAACAAATAGTCCCCTATTCATATAGAAAATGGTGTTGTTTTGGGAGGAGATGCCGTGAACCACCACAGTATTTTAAAAAACATGTTGCATTGCTTGTTGGCAACTGCAGAGGGTCAAGCATCCCACTTGTCTTGTGTGGCCACCCCATAAGATATGCAATATTTTCAAACTGCTCCGCGGGAACCTCTTCCCTGCACCCTCCACGCTCACCATGTCCGGTGTGGCCTCCCCTTAGGAAGCTTCAAACGGTGTGGGTTGACGTCACAAAATCACAAGCGCAGATGAGTCTTCATCTCTGGAGATGGGCATCATTGATAACTACTATAATGGGTGGGTGGGGGGGTGGGGGACCCTTTTCATTACTATGTATCGTGAGATGAATGGAATTATTATCACTGCATAAAAAAAGAAACACCAAATTAGAAACCGGAAAACAAGCGAGGGATATTCATTACTGGTGACATAAGCAAGGTATCTGAAAAAGTGAGGATGGAAAGAACGATGGGAAAGATAAATAAGATAAACCTTTCAAATGTAGTAGAGGCAAAGAAGGAAAACCCACCCCCATCCGATCACCTCCTAATTAACACTGAGTTTCATTGTTCTGGGTCCCAACCTTCATATGGTTTGGAAATCATATAAATGCAGTTAATCTAAACAATAGTGGCGATTCGGGTATTTGTTTGAGAAAAAAGGGAAAATGAGAGGATGGAAAATGTGTTGATTTGATTAACTGAAGTGGGTTCATAGCAGTTGATTAGGTCGCCCTGATCAATAGAGACACTACTGATCAAGATGGTTTTGACTCTTATCCTATGTGACGTATGTGATTATAGACGTTGTAGTTTCAAACTGAAGTCATTATTGTAATTATGTGCTGAAAATAGAAACGTGTAGACAGAGAAAACGTATCCACAGCCAACTCGCCGAGGAAGAGGAACTAAAAAAAAAAAAAAGATTCCTTTTTCTCGCTTTTTAAATATCATATTTGTTACACGATTTTCGTACTTCTATCAAAATTAAATAGGCAATTAAGCTTTATGGAAGAAAGTATTTAAATTTTAGCGATTATATTGCAATTTCAGTAAAATTTAACATAGAAAGTACTACTACAGGGTTACCAAAAAAAGTCTCTTATAGGCGTAGAGGTGTGAGCGTAGTAGATTTACACAGGAATTAATTCACTACTTTCTTTGAAGTGCTGCTTTGCTTAGCACTAATCAAATTGTTTGTTTCAATAGTTACTTGCAATAATAAATGTTACGATTTGAATTTCCAAAATCGACATATGGTGGAGACAAGGAATAATAAATAATTAACTATCGGCTGGTCAAGTCGCCCTGATCAATAGACACTACTGATCAAGTTTTAGATTTTAAAAATCAAACGTTTACTGATATACATCTTTAAATGGAAGGTAGCAGCAGGTTGCTATAAACCCTCCTACAAAATTCAAAAGATTCCAGGCAAAAATTATAATAATTACGTAAATAAAAAACAGTAATGAAAAACAAATATTTCACATGATAAGAATTTTAACCCCAATTTATACAAAAGCAAATGCCAAGTTATAATATAAATTTTTATACAAATCTAATGTTGATATACTAAAGCAAATTTATAATAGGCAAAAGCCATACAAAACAAATATAACAAAAGTAAATTTTATATAAAAAAAACAAAAAAAAAATGTTAAGAAAATGCACAAAAAAAATCTAGTTATACAAAATCCTACTAAAGGACAGGCAAATGGCTCACAATTATTAATTCCAAAATAAATTAGGAAATTTTCCTTTTACAATTTTGGAACATACGTCATTTTTCAGGAAATAACATACTTGATTTATTGCATCATCTATTCTGGGGTTACGAAACAACATAATGTTGTAAGGTAAGTTTCCGTAACTCACTGCATAATTTACATTCAGAGTTTTCATCATCAATGTATTCCCAATAATATTTATATCCCAAATGTAACCTCATTATTAATATTGTATATCTACCATATACAATATTACTGTTTCAGACAAACAAATAGTGTCTTAAACTGACACCACCATTGTTTAAAATTGTCGAATTTCAGCCACTCTTTCCACAAAGACCTCTTGATTTTTAACCCTCTTTTTATTCTGCTCAGTCATTGTGCTTTCTGTATCAATATTATTTTTGTTTGTAGCATCCTTTGCCAAACTATCAGCCATCTCATTCAAATGAATACCAACGTGAGATGGTACCCAGAAAACTTAACAAAATGCCCTTGATCTTCTATTGCATATGCAAGTTCTTTACACTTACTAATTCCCTGTCAACTGGATACTATCTAGAGTGAAGCGCAAGAAGAGCACTCTGATAATCAACGAAAACAAACAAGTCTTTCATCTTGTTTACTACTAAGGTTAACCCTTCATGAATGGCATGTAATTCAGCAGTAGTAGTAGAAGTTTTATTTTCTATTCTTTTTGACAGCGTCTCGTCACTACTCGCATCATTTTCATAATATTCCTTCATAACCATCCCGCATCCAACCTTGATACCATTCACTGAACCATCACAGTACATATGCATACTATTAGCTTTAGGTAATGTGTTGATTTTAGACAAAATTAATTGTTTCAATTCATAAGTGTTGCACTCTCTCTTGTTTTACAGTAAAGTTTACAAATACTTACATTAATTTTGTAACTCTATCTTATGTGACGTGTGTGATTATAGCCGTTGTAGTTTCAAAACTCGAGTCATTATTGTAATTATGTGCTGAAAATTGACATGACAGAGAAAACGTATCCGCAGCCAACATGATGAAAACGAGGAACCAGGAAAGATTCCTTTTCTCGCTTTTTAAATATCCTTTGTTAACGATTTTTGTATTCTTGTCAAAATCAAATATGTAATTAAAGATTTTAAAAAGAAATATTACATTTTAACGATTAATATGAAATTTTAGCCAAATTTAATACAGAGATTATTTATCTGGAGGAGTTAAGAAAAAAAGTCATATTGCTTCACCGTTGAGGTGTAATTTAGCAATAACAAACCGTTATGGATTTCACTTCCTTTTCTTCACTGACTCATCTTTGAAGCTGGCTTCTCCTGCACTAAATAAGGTAGATCTAGGGTACTTATCCACGGCGGCCTAGACTATGGCAGTGTAAGGACAACGCTTATCCATAATTTTCTCTGTATATAATTCATCATTCGCGTTGTTCTTACTTCCCTCCGAGAGAGCGTTCAGCGGGCTTTCCGCCAGTGTATAAAGCTTGTATAACCATATTTTGTGTACTTTTATATTTTGTATTTTATGTCTCTCAAGAAACACAAATCGGGTCTCGCCGACCCACTTTTGCTCTCTCGCGGGTCGGTAGCCACATTTCCGTCCGCATGCTGTATATTTATATTTCCCTTGACTGTAATAAAAATCAGTACACTTCTACCTGCCTCTTTGTCCACCTCTCACAACTGGTGACCTCCCGGTTTGGACGGTGACCCAAGCGGTTTTGGCTCAGCCATTAAGGGACTAACTACCGCCGCTCACCTTCAGAGATCTTTAACGGACTCACTCGGCACCTCAGTATAGATCTCTGAAAGCTCCTACTGTGGAAATAACCAACGCCTCTAACGGACTAAATACGGCATACCTGCCCAAGGTGTGTTCAGCGTTTCCTCAAACGGTTTCGCCCCGCCATTCACGACTCTGTCGACCGTTTCCTGTGAGAGAGGACAATGGGCGCAGACAGTACCACGCGGGAAACCCAGGCCTCCCCCGCCCCAGCGACGGCCTCGGACACAGCGGCCGCTCAAGCTGTCAAATTGCCCCCCTTCACAACGACCGCCTGGTTCTTCCGAGCTAAAGGGCAATTCCGGATCGCAGGGCTCAAGAACAAAGTACTGCAGGCTGACCTCGTCGCAGCGGCTCTCCCGACAGAGGTGTTCGACCGAATAACTCCCTGGCTGACCGGTCAAGCACAAACCGAACCTGTCACACTCGATGAGATAAAAGAAAGGCTCGTGACAGCCTATTCCGCACCCATCGCTGAAAAGGCCGCCCGCGCCCTCGACCTAGTCGCGAACCCTATGCGCGGCACCGACCCCCAAGATGCCTGGGACACTGTGATGGGCCTCGTCCGTCTGCCCGAAATAGGCCCTGACGGAAAAAAGAAAGAGATCTGCCTGAGCCGCGAAATATTCCTGCGGCAACTCGAGCCGACGTCCGAAACAGCTGAACCAACGCGTACACCCTAGAGGACGACGAACGACTACTGGAGAAGGCAAAGAAACTGACGTTGTCGAACAAATGCCACAAAGCTCGCCACCCCCCTATCCTCCGTGTGCCTGCCGCAGAGAAGGAAGAGACGATGACAACCCAACGCAAGAGATCGGCGCCGTATCCCAAGGGAAGTCCTCCCACACGCAGCGAGGTGAAAACTCCTGGTGGTGCCGCTTCCACCGGAGGTTCGGGAGATTTTCCAAGAGGTGCGAAAGCCCTTGCACCTTCCAGCAGTCAAAAATGGCGACGGCAAACAAAACCAAGGCCGCGCCCGTGGCAACGGCCTCGTCGAAACACACACCGTAGGGTTCAACTCGCGACGATCGATCTCCAGCCGGAGGATGTTGGTGGACACAGGGGCGATGCACTCGTATTCCCGCCGTCAGGAAAAGACTGTAGCTGCGAGCCCGATAAAACAACCGCCCTCGTCGCCGCAAATGGGACCCCCATCCGTTCCTACGCACGAAGTCCCTCGAGCATATCCATCTTGGGTGCGTAACTACGTCTGGGAATTCACCATCGCGGACGTCAGAAGCCCGCTACTGGGGGCAGATTTCCTGGCGCAGAAAACGGCCTCCTGTGGACGTGGCCGCAAACGCCTCCTCGACACAGGGACATGCCTTTCCCTACCACTGGCAGCAGGCCCGGGCGCCCCTACAATTTGTACCATCGCCCCCCACAAGTACGGCAACCTCCTGCAGGAATTCCCCGAAGTCTTCAAGCCGGAACTTTGTCAGGCGGCAGGGACGCCACCCAAGCATGGAATATTCCCCCACATAACCACCACGGGCCCCCGACACACGCGCCAAGTTCCGGTGACTCCCTCCAGGCCGCCTCCAGGAGGCGAAGCAGGCGTTCTCGGGAGATGGAAACGAATGGGCATCTGCAAGAAAGCGTCGAGCCCTTGGGCGTCGCCCCTGCACATGGTACAGAAACCTGACGGCACCTGGAGGCCCTGCGGAGACTACAGGAGACTCAACCTCGCTACAATCCCTGACCAATACCCCTTGCCAAACATGCAGGATTTGACAGGGGCCCTCCATGTGGCGAAAGTCTTCACAAAAATGGACCTCTTAAAATCCTATTTCCAGGTTCCAGTGCACCCCGAGGATGTCCCCAAGACCGCCATCATCACGCCTTTTGGCTCCTTCGTCTTCCATTACTCAACCTTCGGCCTGAAGAACGCAGGGGCCACCTTCCAGCGCCTGATGGACAGCATCCTGGGGGACCTGCCCTTCTGCGTCTGCCACGTCGACAATATCTTAATTTTTTCCAGGTCCTTGGAGGAGCACCTACATCATGTCCGAGCGGTCCTGAAGCGCCTGCAGGAAAACAGGCTGGTCGTCCGTTTCGACAAATGCACCTTCGGCGCCGAGAAGGTGGACTTCCTCGGGCACGAGATCTCCGCGGCAGGTGTGCGCCCCATGGCCTCGAAGGTAGGCGCGGTGCAGAAGTTCCCAACACCAACCATGGTCAAGTCCCTGCACGAGTTCATCGGAATGGTCAACTACTACCACTGGTTCATCCCCGACGCCGCCCGCACCATGTCTCCTCTAACACAGGTCCTGAAGGGGAAACCAAAGGCCCTAACGTGGGAGGCCAAACAAGAGAAGCTTTCAACGAGACGAAGAGGGTCCTCGCCAGACCGCCGCGACATTATGCCACCAAGACCCACTACGCACCTTTACGCCTCCCACCGACGCCAGCAGGAACGTCGCCTGCGGTCTGTCCTCGAGCAGATGTCCAGGGCGAGCCCCATCCACTCGCCTTCTACAGCAAAAAACTGTCAGCCGCCGAGACGAGGTACAGCACGTTCGACCACGAACTCCTGGCGGTGTACAAGCAGTGCGCCATTTTCTGCTACCCCCTCCTCAAGGGCTCCCCCTTCACAATCAGGACAGACCACCTCCCTTTGTACATGCCTTCACCAAGGCAGGCGACGCTGGTCAGCAAGACAGCAGAGGCACCTGGCAGCCAGCGCGGAGTTCGGTTGCAACCATCCAGTACGTGCCCGGCGAGAAGAACCCCGTGGCAGACGCCCTATCAAGGATAGAAATCAACGCCGTGCATCTCGCGGTTGACTACGAAGACCTCGCCCGGGAACAGGCCGCCAACCCGGAGACCGCCGCATACCGCACAGCTATCACCGCCCTCAAGTGGGAAGACGTGCCCTTCAGACCCGCAGGCACGACGCTCCTCTGCGACATCAGCACGGGCCGCCTGCGCCCGCTGATCCCAGCCTACCGTAGGAAAGCCGTTCGACGATGTCATACACGGACTCTCGCCACCCTCGGGCCGGACAACGATGCGCTCCTGATGGAGAAGTTCGTTGTCTGGCATGGAATTCGGAAGGACTCCTCGAGTGGGCCAGGACCTGCGTGCTTTGCCAAACTAGCAAAATCAGTCAGCACACAGAATCAGGCGTGGGGGAATTCCCGCAGCCGAAACGAAGATTTGGCCACATCCACATAGACGTCGTGGGCCCCCTGGCCCCGTCGGAAGGCGCCAGATACCTCCTGACGGTAATCGATCGCTCCACCAGATGGCCCGAGGCAACACCGATGTCGGAGGCAACCACGAAAGCATGCGCCGAAGCCCTCCTCGCCAGCTGGGTCAGTCGATTCGGAGTGCCAGACGAAATCACGACAGACCTCGGACCAGTTTTCCTGTCGGAGTTGTGGACTGCCCTGGCCCGCCTAATGGGGACGTTGCTACACGCCACCACCGCCTACAACCCAGCAGCTAACGGCATGGTGGAGAGAGTCTACCGTTCGATCAAGGCTTCCCTGATGGATGCGCTGCACCGACGAAAATTGGAAGAGCCAAACTACCGTGGGTTCCTCCTCGGTCTCAGGACCCGCCCCACGGGCAAACGGCGAGGCATTACCCGCAGAGAAGGTATACGGGGAGCCATTAACAGTCCCTGGCGAGTTCTTCCCGACCAATGCCGACGACGCTGACGTCTCCATCGCCAGGCTTCAGGAATCCGCCGGGAAGTTCACGCCCTGCGTCAAAACCTTCTCCGACAGAACCAAACGTTTCCTCCCGAAGGCCCTACTCATCGTCCAAGCACGTCTTCGTCAGGACTTCGCCCCGCCGCCCGCCTCTAACGAGACCCTACCGATGGTCCCTCTTGCGTCCTAACGACTCACTGACAAGGCATATCTCTTATCCATCGACGGTCGCGAGGACTGGGTCACAATCGATCGTCTGAAACCAGCCTTCATCATGGACGAGGACCTCGCAGACACGGATTCCACAGGGCGCCTCAATCTTCCTCGGAAAGAAGCGACTCCTTCGATCGCCAAACTCCGGCCGTAGCCGCGGCCGCCCTCGAAGAACAGTCGAACCCCCAGAGGATCACCTCAGGGGAGGCATCCCATCCCTGGAAACTCCCGAGGATCTACCACAGCAACTGATATTGCGCACCCGAGGGCGCCTCCGCCGCCCAGCTCGCTTCCGCGAGTGACAACCTGAAGTACAAAGAAGTCAGCCAACAATTATGCCTAATTATTGTCTTAGGGGGGGAGTATTTGTAAGGACAACGCTTATCCATAATTTTCTCTGTATATAATTCATCATCCGCGTTGTTCAGCAGGGCTTTCCACCAGTGTATAAAGCTTGTACAACCATATTTTGTGTACTTTTATAGTTTTGTTTTATTTTATACTCTCAAGAAACACAAATCGGGTCTCGCCGACCCACTTTTGCTCTCTCATGGGTCGGTAGCCACATTTCCGTCCGCATGCTGTATATTTATATTTCCCTTGACTGTAATAAAAATCAGTACACTTCTACCTGCCTCTTTGTCCACCTCTCACAGCAGTGTCGGTTTTTCAATGCAGTTTTACTACCTGAACAAGAATTTTAAGTAATATTTATTCAGACGACTGTAATTAACCCCCAGGAGCCAGTACTAAACATGGGAGTGCTTTTGTAGAAATACCCTAAATAATCTTCTGTTTCTCGATAAAGAAACTTTAACAAAATAATGGTATCTATTTTAAGTGGTGAATACGATTTTGGAGGTATGGAATATTGTACTTTATGTGAATATTGATATTGGAGAAGTAGAATAGGTGAAATGTTGCAGAAATAAGATAAATTACAAAATAAGGAAGATATATGGTGCAAAGTTAATGAGATCAGCAGGAAGAACGTAACACTCATAAGAAACAAAGTCCCTGTTATTTGTCGGTAAGTAGTTTGAGGGCTTAAGCCAAGTTACCTAAGTTAACAAACAACAATTCCTGACTATCACCTCGCTACGAGACATATGAGATTCGATTTAACTAATAGAAATAGGTTTCATTTAGTTAAATTGTCCGGACCTATAAAGACACTACTGATTAAGATGGTTTTTGACTCTATATTATGTGACATTAATGATGTTATAGTTTACAACTGAAGTCATCATTGTACTGAGCGCCACATTAATGTGCTGAAAATAGAAGACATGTTGACAAAGAAAACGTATCTACAACCAACATGGTGAGGAGGAGGAACCAGGAACGACTCCTTTTTCTCGCTTTTCAAATTTCATTTTTGCTCAATTTCTGTATCTTTATCTAACTGTAATAGAGAATTCAAACTTTTTCAAGAATATATTAAACTTTAACAATTACTTGGCAAGAGAAGCAAAATTTAATATAAACATTATTTATAGGGAGAAAACCCAAAATAATTGTATACTATTCGTAGAGACGTAACGTAGAGAGTAGCAGAGACGACTGATTTGCATTCCTTAGGAAGAGGATAATATCTTTAAAGTACCTAGCACTAATGAAAACCGTCTATATGCTGGCCTAGTCTGGTTATCAGTTATATCTACCTCAAGCATTTTGGAGTCAAAGCAATCAACTAACCTCTTGAGGTTGTAGAGCGTTTTTATTTTCTTTCTTTTCTTTTGTGCTGAATTTATTTATGTATTTGCCAAGTTGTATCTCTCAAGGTAACACTGCTATTTAGGTAAATCCAAGATGGCCGCCATAAACTTTTGAAAAGCATAATTTTTCAAGTTTTCCTTCATCTACATATCATTATGACTGCCATAAAGCCTTATTTATTAAATGTTATTATAAAGACATTATAAACTTGTTAGTTTACTGATATTACTTTTCTCTTAATTAAACAAAAACGTAAATCCAAGATGGCTGACAACACATTTAAACACAAAGACACATGTTCTGCACTTTTTATTATCAGTATGTATATTAGAAGCGTTTACAAGGCATTATTCCATTAATATGTCTTACAATTGAAGCAGTTCTTTAAATTATTCACTGTCTATAAAATTGACGGCCATCTAGGATCAAAACTACAAGAGATACAGCTTGGCAACAGCAAAATTGGATTCAGCGTGAAAAAAAATTGTTTGCCAACTTGACTCCAAAATGACTAAGGATCCTTAAACGGCCACATTTTCCATAATTTGAACCAGACTATAATATACAATCAACGATCTTTTGAATTTGATCTTACAAAACCGAAAGATGGAGGAGAGTTATGTTCCTAAATGGAGTTCTACATTATTCTTCTCCCTTCAAACTTGTTACTATTTCGTAACAGTATATTTATACCTAGAAGTAATTTATAAGTAGGGGACAGTCAGTCAGTCATCAACAGCTTAGACTATAGCCTCCCCAGAATTAATTAACCTAGTGCAAACACTCTCCGAAATAACAATTATATTAATTAAGACTGCGCTGTGGTCACAATAATGCCTCCTAAGTCAATTATTAATTGGCTCCATCTGTCAGTTTGTATGGGACATTTTGAGCGATGCCATGGCAGTGGAGTGCGAAAAAACATTCCAGTTGTTCTCGGAAGTGATTGTAAACCGCTGTTAAAGAGGTCGCACACAGCAATTATAGAACTATTTAGCTAATCCTGTTTCTCTTTTTCTTCTCTCTCCCAAAGTTCGATTTCTCCCTTTATTCTTCATCTGTACATTCACCAAGAAGTTAATTCTATTCGTGTCTGAAAAACCGCATTAGCTAAGGGGAAGGAATTATGTTAATTAGCTATTTGTGTTCATCACTCCTTGCCATCCGGCCCATTACAGTATAATAGCCTAGATGTATCATTAAAACCATAACTCCTTCGTAAGATATCTAACATTTCAATTATTATCCACTTTCACACCATAAGGTCCCCTTGCTGATGACATGTACAGATAAAATCTATAAAGGATGTGATCAATTTCTCTTAAGAAATTGCAGTCCAGAAATTTCAATCTCCGAACTGACCAGCAACTTTTAAGAGAAGGCGTTTAAAGACAGGTGAATACGTAGTTTCCAGAAAGTTAGACTTTGCCGATACTTATTTACGAGTCATGGGGACTTTAATATTTGTAAAATTTTATAAAATAAAGTATGATAACAAACAATGAATTGAAAATTTATTATCACACTGACATTTAAATTGCAGTTTAGAATTTCAAGCTCCGTACTGTTAACAACTTTTAAGAGAAGGGCGTTTGAAGATGAAGATTAGTAGAGTTTCTGGTAAATTAGACTTTTCAAGACTTATTTAACATATAAGTTTCTATGCTAATATCAGTTACTTAACAATGTTATTATGCTTTAAACAATTTCTTGGTTACAAATGAAAGTTCTTTAATAAGGGAACTAACTTCACAACGTAGTTATCAATATAATAAATAAAGGGAAGAACCATTCAAAGTAACATAGTCTCTAAATCATATAGAAAATGGTGTTGTTTTGGGAGGAGATTTATATATGTCCTTTTCTGACCTATAATTAGTAAGCATTTCTCCTTGTCTCAGTCCGGTCCTCTCACTAGGTTCATGGCCCACATAAGGGCTCCAGCAGGACCACCAGATATTCATACCTGTAAATTTTCTGCATTCGGACTATTTTCCTTTGTTATCATTTCATTTCCCTTTTTAAATAATTTTGAGTAATTTATGACTATCGCTTTCTTGAGCGGAAAAATAATGCAAGCACAACTACAAGCTGATATGTCTATATGGAGTGCCTTTTTGTGCTCAATTATGAAACGAGCCAATTCTATTGTTTCCTTTCTTCACTTTTAAAAATTTTTTGTGTCTTAGTACATGAAAAATATGAATTGGTAGAAAATACGATTGGCATTAAATACCCATTTTGATCCAAGGAAACCTTTCTTGTTATACAACACCAAACGATATAGAAACAATAGGCATATTGTAAGGACAACGCTTATTCACAATTTTCTCTGTATGTAGTTCAACATTCACGTTGTTCTTACTTCCCTCCGCGAGAGCGTTCAGCGGGCTTCCGCCAACGTATATATTTTGTGAAATCATATCTTATCCCACTTTTATTCTCTCACGGGTCGGTAACCACATTTCCACCACATGCTGTATATTTGAATTTCCCTTACCTTACCTGTAATAAAGTCAGTACACTACCTGCCTCTTTGTCCACACCTCACAACTGGTGACCTCTCGGTTTGGATGGTGACCCAAACGGTTTTGGCTCAGCCCTTAAGGGACTAACTACTGCCGCTCACCTTCAGAGATCTTTAACGGACTCACATGGCGCTTCAGTATAGATCTCTGAAAGCTCCTACTGTGGAAAAAACCAACGCCTCTGACAGACTAAATACGACATACCTTCCCAAGGTGTGTTCAGGCGTTCCTCAAACAGTTTGGCTCGCCATTCACGACTCTGTCGACCGTTTTTGTGAGAAAGGACAATGGGCGCAGACAGTACAGCGCAAAAAACCCAGGCCTCCCCTGCCCCAACAACAGTCTCGCACACAGCTGCCGCTCAAGCTGTGAAATTAACCCCCTTCACAACAGTGAACCCAACCGCCTGGTTCTTCTGAGCTGAAGGGCAATTCTGGATCGCGGGACTCACGGACAAGGTACTGCGGGCTGACCTCGTCGCAGCAGCCCTCCCGACAGAGGTGTTCGACCGAATAACTCCCTGGCTGACCGGTCGAGCACAAACCGAACCTGTCACACTCGATGAGATAAAGACAAGGCTCGTGACAGCCTACTCCACGCCAATCGCTGAAAAGGCCGCCCGCGCCCTCGACCTCGTTACGAACCCCATGCGCGGCGCCGACCCACTGGATGCCTGGAACACGGTGATGGGCCTTGTCCAATTGCCCGAAGTAGGTTCCGATGGGAAAAAGAAAGAAATCTGCCTGAGCCGCGAAATATTCCTGCGGCAACTCGAGCCAGACGTCCGAAAACAGCTGACGGATGCATATACCCTCCACGACGACGAACTACTGGAGAAAGCAAAAAAACTGACGTTGTCGAGCAATGCTGCAAAGCTCGCAGCCCCCCGATCCTCCGTGTGCCTAGCCACAGAGAAGGGAGAAGAAGACGACGACGACCCAACGCAAGAGATCGGCATTGTATCCCAGGTGAAGTCCTCCCACATGCAGCGCGGCGAAAACAAAACCTGGTGCCGCTACCACCGGAGGTTCGGGAGATACTCTAAGGGTGCGAAAGCCCTTGCACTTCCAGCAGTCAAAAACGGGCGACGGCAGACAAAACCAAAGCCGCCCATGGCAACGGCCTCATCAGAGCCACACACTGTAGGGTTCTATGTCCGCGACGCGATCTCCGGCCGGAGGATGCTCGTGGACACAGTGGTGATGCACTCGATATTCCCGCCGTCAGGAAAAGACCATAGCCACGAACCTGACAAAACAACCTCCCTTGTCGCAGCAAACGGGACCCCCATCCATTCCTATGGCACGAAGTCCCTCGAGATATCAATCTTGGGGCGCAACTACGTCTGGAAGTTCACCATCGCTGACGTCAGGATTCCACTACTGGGGGCAGATTTCCTGGCGCAGAACGGCCTCCTGGTTGATGTGGGCCGCAAACGCCTCCTCGACACGGGGACATGCCGTTCCCTACCACTCGCAGCGGGCCCGGGCGCCCCCACACGATGTACCGTCGCCCCCCACAAGTACGGCAACCTCCTGCAGGAATTCCCTGAAGTCTTCAAACTGGAACTTCATCAGGCGGCAGGGACACCGCCGAAGCACAGAATATTCCACCACATCACCACCACGGGCCCCCCGACACATGCGAAGTTCCGCCAACTCCCTCCGGGCCGCCTCCAGGATGCAAAGCGGGCGTTCTCGGAAATGGAACGAATGGGCATCTGCAAGAAAGCGTCAAGCCCTTGGGCTTCGCCCCTACACATTTTGCGGAAAACTGACGGCACCTGGAGGCCCTGCGGAGACTACAGGAGACTCAACCTCGCTACGATCCCCGACCACTACCCCTTCCCAAACATGCAGGATTTGACCGGGGCCCTCCATGGAGCGAAAGTCTTCATGAAAATGGGCCTCTTAAAATCTTATTTTCAGGTTCCAGTGGACCCCGAGGATGTCCCCAAGACCACCATCATCACGCCTTTTGGCTCCTACGTCTTCCATTACTCCACCTTCGGCCTGAGAAACGCAGGGGCCACCTTCCAGCGCCTGATGGACAGCATCCTGGGGTACCTCCCTTTCTGCGTCTGCTACGTCGACGATATCTTCATTTTTTCCAGGTCCCCAGAGGCAGCACCTACACCATGTCCGCAGCGGTCCTGAAGCGCCTGCAGGAAAAACAGGCTGGTCGTCGATTCGACAAATGCACCTTTGGTGCCGAGAGGGTGGACTTCCTCGGGCACGAGATCTCCCACGGCAGGCAGTGCGTCCCATGGCCTCGAAGGTAGGCGCGATGCAGAAGTTTCCCAACCCCAACCATGGTCAAGTCCCTGCAAGAGTCATCGGGATGGTCAACTACTACCGTCGTTGGTTCAACCCCGACGCCGCCCGCACCATGTCCCCTCTAACGCAGGTCCTGAAGGGGAAACCAAAGAACCTGACGTGGGAAGCTGAACAAGAGCAGGCCTTCAATAAGACGAAGAGGGTCCTCGCCAGAGCCGCGACCTTATGCCCACCAAGACCCACTACTGCACCCTTACGCCTCACCACTGACGCCAGCAACGTCGCCTGTGGGGCTGTCCTCGCGCAGATGGTCCAGGGTGGGCCCCGCCACTCGCCTTCTACAGTAAAAAACTGTCACCTGCCGAGACGAGATACAGCACGTTCGACCGCGAGCTCCTGGCGGTGTACCAAGCAGTGCGCACTTCCGCTACCTCCTCGAGGGCGCCCCTTTCACGATCAGAAACAGACCACCACCACCCATTGGTGCACGCCTTCACCAAGGCGAGCGACGCCTGGTCAGCTAGACCGCAGAGGCACCTGGCAGCCAACACAGAGTTCGGTTGCACCATCCAGTACGTGCCCGGCAAGAAGAACCCCGTGGCGGACACCCTTTTGAGGATAGAAATCAACGCCGTGCACCTCGGGAATCGACTACGAAGACCTCGCTCCCGGGAACAGGAGCCGCGACCTGGAGACCGCCGCATATCGCACAGCTATCACTGCCTCAGGTGGGAAGACGTGCCCTTCGGACACGCGGTCACGACGCTCCTCTGCGACATCAGCACGGGCCGCCTGCGCCTGCTGATCCCAGCCTCCCGAAGGAGAGCCGTATTCGATATCATGCATGGACTCTCGCACCCCTTGGGCCGGACGACAATGCGCCTCCTGACGGATAAGTTTGTATGGCATGGAATTCAGAAGGACTCCCTCGAGTGGGCCAGGACCTGCGTGCCTTGCCAAACTAGTAAAGTCAGTCTGCACACAAAATCAGGCGTGGGGAAATTCCCGCAGCCTAAACGAAGATTCGGCCACATTCACATAGACGTCGTGGGCCCCTGCCCCCGTCGGGAGGCGCCAGATACCTCTTAATGATAATCGATCGCTCCACCAGATGGCCTGAGGCAACACCGATGTCGGAGGCAACCACCAAAGCGTGCGCCGAAGCCCTTCTGCCAGCTGGATCAGTCGATTCAGAGTGCCAGACGAGATCACGATGGGACGCGGTACCCGTTTTCCCTGTCGGAGTTGTGGACCGCCCTGGCCCGCCTAATGGGGACATCGCTACAAGCCACCACCGCCTACAACCCGGCAGCTAACGGCATGGTGGAGAGAGTCCAACGATCGCTCAAGGCTTCCCTAATGGCACGCTGCACCGGCGAAGATTGGAAGAGCCAGCTACCATGGGTCCTCCTCGGCCTCAGGACTGCCCCGTGGGCGAACGGCGAGGCATCACCCGCGGAGAAGGTATATGGGGAACCACTGACAGTCCCTGGCGAGTTCTTCCTGACCAATGCTGACAACGCCGACGTCTCCATCGCCAGACTTCGGGAATCCGCTGGGAGATTCACGCCCTGTATCAAAACCTTCTCCGACAGGACCAAACACTTCTTCCCGAAGGCCCTATCATCATGCAAACACGTCTTCATCAGGGACGACACCCGCCGCCCGCCGCTAATGAGACCCTACCGAGGCCCCTTACGCGTCCTACGACGCACCGACAAGGCGTACCTCATATCCATAAATGGTCGCGAGGACTGGGTCACAATCGATCGCCTGAAACCAGCCTTCCTTATGGACGAAGAGTCCACCGACGCGGATTCCATAAGGTGCCTCAATCTTCCTCAGAAAGAAGCGGCTCCATCGGTAACCAAACATCCCAGTCGTAACCGCGGCCGCCCTTGGAAGACGGTCGAACCCCCCGAGGGTCACCTCAGGGGAGGCATCCCGTCCCCTGAAATCCCCGAGGATCTACCACAGCAGCTGATTTTGCACACCCGAGGGCACCTCTGCCGGCCCGCTCGCTTCCGCAAGTAACGGTCGGAAGTACAAAGAAATCAGCCAACAATTATGCCTAATTATTGTCTTAGGGGGGAGTATTTGTAAGGACAACGCTTATTTACAATTTTCTCTGTATGTAGTTCAACATTCGCGTTGTTCTTACTTCCCTCCGCAAGAGCGTTCAGCGGGCTTTCCGCCAATGTATATATCTGTGAAAATCATTTTATGTACTTTTGTATTTTGTATTATGCGTCTCTCAAGAAACACAAATCGTGTCTCGCCGACCACTTTTATTCTCTCGCAGGTCGGTAACAACCACATTTCCACCTGCATGCTGTATATTTGATTTTTCCCTTACCTGTAATAAGTCAGTACACTACTACCTGCATCTTTGTCCACACCTCACAATATAACCATTAGCTGTGACTGTGTGACGTCACCCAAACTGGTCGAAGCGGCAATTTACTGATGTAAACTTAGGGTAAGGCCACACTGATGCAGGTAGTGTCGAAGTGCATGCACGACTCGGGCAGGAGAGCAGCAGTCAAAATGACACATGGCCACACCACCATAAATGTTGCCCTCCCATGCATCACTCTCAGAGGTCAAAGATATACTTCTGTGCAAATTGTCAAGTTTGGATATGAAATTGTATTTAAATAGAAAACCTAAGTGTTAAACTTGATGATAGACTGTGTATGACCCAACAGTCTTTTGAATCTTTGCTTGCAATACTGGAAGTCGGTCTCAAAAAACAAATGACTCGCCATAGACAACCCATCTCTCCCAAAGTATCTTTCAGGAAGTAGTAACCTTATTGGCAGTAGAGACTGGCACTCGAATGTGTAGAAACAGAAGGAAACCCATGTGTCACTAGAGTGCTTTATTACACATCCAGTCTATACAGAGGCGTGACTGCAAGTGAGTTGCAGACACGCGGGCTACATTGGCATCAATCGCGCAGCCCTCTCGGCAACAGACATCACACAAGTTCGACCATCCTATATCTCCACCTAAGATTATGGCATGGCAGAATGGCATAATATTAAATGTAAATAATCCAGTGATGGCAATAAGCAAAATATGTATTAACCCTTAAACGCCGACTGGACGTATTTACGTCGACATTTTTTGTCCTCTCGGGTGCCGACTGGAGGTATTTTACGTCGACATACAAAAGTTTTTTTAAAATTCACGGAAAAATATTTTAGGCCTACCAGCCGAAAACTCTTGAATCACGGTGCCCCTTGGGGGATGCTGGGAGTTCACAGGATCAAAGTGTTGTTTTGTTTACAATCATTACGCAGGCGCGCAAGCGCGAATTTCTTTCTTGCCGCACTAAAAAGTATCTGTGACACATCTCGGAAATTATTTTGTCACTTTGACATAATTTTTGTACCATTTTAAATTAGCCGTTACATGGATTATTATATATGAAAATGTGCGCATTTTTATGTAAAATACAACACAAAAATACTCATGATTGTAGCTTTTATCAGTTTTGAGATATTTTCATATAAATAACGATAAGTGCCAAAATTTCAACCTTTGGTCAACTTTGACTACCGAAATGGTCGAAAAAAGCAATTGTAAGCTAAATCTCTTATATTTTAGTAATATTCAATCATTTACCTTAATTTTGCAACTAATTGGAAAGTGTCTAGCACAATATTCGATTTATGGTGAATTTATGAAAAAAACTTTTTCCTTATGTCCGCGCGGAAACTCTTCCGAAAAAAATCATACATGCGATGTGGTAATGTTTGCACCATTTTAAATTAACCGTACATAAAGTTTTATATATGAAAATGTGCGCAATTTTATGCACAACACAACTAAAAACAAACCATGGTTGTAGCTTTTATCAATTTTGAAATATTTTCATATAAAAAATGATGTGACAAATTTTCAACCAAAAGCCCCGGTTTCCCAAGAGGATACCCGTTTACTGTTTCTATTAAGCTTTTGCCACTACATTGTTTATTGTTGTTTTGGTTTCGCTGCCATTTTGTTTGTATGTTCTTCCGCCAATTTTCTTGTCCGAACTTACCGCCATCTAGTGGTAGGTTTAGACAAGAAAATTGGTCGGAGGTAAGGTTGACCCACGAAACTGTAGCCGCTCCTGATTGTCAGTGGATACGGGTTTTGACAAGAAAAGCTTTCTTGTGATACAACACCCCACGATATAGAAATGACAGGCATAGCCATAATCTGTGACCGTCTGATGTCATCCAAACCCGTCGAAGCAACAATTTACTTATGTAAACTTAGGGATAATTGCTTTTGTTACACTTTGCTTCGACTGGTATGGGTGACGTAACAAAATAACACAGCTACTATATAGGGTGGGCTATATCGTGAGATGAATGAAAATATTATCACTGCATAAAAAACACTAAACTAGAATTGGAAAACAAGTGAGGAATGTTCATTACTGGCGACATAAGCAAGGTATTTGAAAGAGTGAGGATGGAAATAACGAAGGAAACGATTAACCAATCAGAACGTGGTGGCATAGAGGGATCGAAGACCCACATCCGATCACCTGCTAACCCTGAACGCATAGACGCTCAAAAGAATAAAATAGAGTCCCTATTATTTGTTGATGAGTAGTTTGAGGACATAAGCCTAGTTACCTATAAGCTAACAAACTACAATTCCTTGCTATTACATTGCTATGAAAAGTGGTTCATAGCAGTTTGGGTAAGTCGTCCTGATCTATATAGACACTTGCTTAAGATGGTTTTAACTGTCTTATTGACATATATGATAATGATATTGTAGTTTTAAAAGTGAAGTCATCATTGTAATTATGTGCCACATTAAGGAGCTAAAAATAGAAGACGTCGACAGAGAAAACATATCCACAGCCAAGACGCTGAGGATGAAGGACCAAAAAAGATTCCTTTTCTCGCTTTTTAAATATCATTTGTTACACGGTTTTTGTATTTCTCTCAAAATCAAATAGGCAATTAAAGTTTTATGAAAGAAAGTATTAAATTTTAACAATTAAATTGCAATTTAAGCGAAATTTGATATAGAAAATGCTTATATAGGGTTACCAAAAATTTCATATCTCATAGGCGTAGAGGTGTCGTTCTTATTCGAAAAAATTTCGTATCTTTTACACATTTTGGTCTAATTCACTCCTATCTTTGAAGTGCTACTTTGCCTAGCACTAATTAAATTTTGTTTCAATAATTAATTGCAAAAATAAATTTTACAATTTGATCTTCCAAAACTGACTGTACTGACATATGGTGGAGACAAAGAATAATAAATAAATAACTATTGACTATGTCCTTAAATGGAGCTCTTATGTTTCTCATCCCCCTTCAAACGTATTATTCATCTTTGCATTGCCTCTCACACTCCGTTTAGTCATTTGCAGATTTATATAAGCAATTTAATTGTAGGGGACAGTTTGTTAGTCAATCTTAGACTAGTGTGAGGACTACATTTTTATCGAAATGTCCGTCCTCCCAATGTATTTACCTCTTTTTTTATATATACCAAAATGTAGAGCAGTTTGCAGCCTTTCCACCAATATATGTATCATAAATTTGTACATCCTGTACGCTTAATTATATGTATATTTGTAAGTGCGACAAAGCACAATCACAGCGAGGCTCTGTTCGTGTTTTGTATGTACGTGTGACGGACACTGCAATAATTCTATCCGCACAGCCTCCTTATATATGTCCTTTTCTGACCAATAAATCAGTAAGAATTTCTCCTTATCTCAGTCCAGTCCTCACAAATGGTGACCTCTTGGATTTAGGACAGTGAATCAGCAGTCTTGCCTCAGCCGTTAAGGGATTAATTACCTCTGCTCACCTTCAGAGCCGTTAGCAGACTTACGTGCCTTAGTTTTAGGTCTCTGAATGCTCTTATCTGTGGTCGACCAAAATGCCATTAGTGGACTCAAAACGCCACATCACTCACAGTAGTATTTTGGCGTTTTGTGTTACAGTTTTGCCCGCCATTAACGACATCCGTCGACCGTAGCAAAGTGAGTGGAGGACTTTTAGAACTCGAGACAAGGATGGGAGTTTACCATTCCACCCCCCACCCCCTGCGTAGTCCTCGATGCCCTGATCTATGCCCTTGTGAGCCGCGGCCACACCACCTAAGTCGCACTCCGTCAAACAGCTGCCCTTGTCCTAGCAGAACATTGTAGCCTGGCTCCAACAGGCGGATATCCAATTTCAGCTCCACAGGATCACCACAGAGGGCATCAAGTCGGACCTGGTCGCCTTAGCTCTCCCGGAGGATATAGTTGACCGTCTCGCCCCATGGATGTCCACCCTATTGGGAGAGATCCCTTATGACGACCTTAAGATGCAGCTGATCCAGATCCTCTCCCTCCTGGTTCCCATGAGAGCAAACCAAATTAACGACCTGGTGGTCAGCCCGTCATCACCGAGGACCCGAGATTAGCCTGGCACAAGCTACAGGCCCTGGTATTGCTGCCGGAGAGAGGACTCCCACGGGCAGAGGAAATCGGTAAGCATCCTGATGCAGCTCTTCCTCTGCCAACTTGCCCCTCAAGTACGCGGCCAGATCGAGGACACTGACCACATGAAGATGAGAGCCCTGGGTAATGAGCACATAAGCTCTACAATGCCACCCACGCCACAAAACCTCACCTCCCCCGCCATCGGCCAACAACCTGCAGCAGGACGACCCCAAGGAGGTGGCAATCAACGCAACCTTCCAGAGGAGGGGACCCTCGCAGCCCCGCCAGAACATCAGCTGGTGTATCTACCACCAGAGATATGGGAAAAAAGCAAGGAAGTGTGTGCGCTTTTGCTTCTTCATGCCTCAAAAAAACATGGAAGGCAGCACCCAAAACTACTCTCCTTGGCTGTGATGGTAGCCAGGTCCCACCACAGAGGGTTCTACTTCAAAGACGTGATCTCCAGCTACAGGATGCTGATCGACACCGTGGCCATGCAAGTAGTATTCCCACCATCAGCAGAGGATCATAACCATGCCCCAGCCGCCCTTGTAGCTGCCAATGGGACCCCCATTCGCTCCTATGGCACTAAGACCCAGGCCATCGTATTTCTAAGTCAGACATACACCTGGCTCTTCATCATTGTGGATGTCAGAACCCCCCCTCATCGGAGCAGACTTCCTTGCCCACCATGGGCTTCTAGTGGATGTAGCCCCCCAACGCCTCCTGTCACGGAAAACCTGCCTCTCTTCTCCCTCTAAACGCAGGTACTGGGGCTCCCGTCATCTGCTCTGTCCTCTTCCACAAGTACGGCTCCTTCTACAGGAGTTCCTGGACATCTTCCAACCCGAGCTCTGCCAGATACCCAGTGGAGAAGGTCTACAGGGAAACCTTGACAGTGCCAGGAGGATTATTCCCGGTTGACAGCACCAAAACGAGGAACGTCCCCCTGTCAAGACTCCATGCAGTTGTCCAGATATTCATCCCTACAGCAAGACCTTCTCTTGACGGAACGAAGCAGTTCTGACTGAAAGCCTTGGATTCCTGCATACACGTCTTCGTCAGAAACGCTGCCACCCGCCCGTCACTAATGATACCCTGTCGAGGACCATATCGAGTCGTCCGCCAAGAGGAAAAGCGTTCCTCATAGCAATCAATGGCTGCGAGGACTGGGTCTCCATCGACCAGCTGAAACCCGCCTCCTTTCCTGATGAAGTTGACACCGCAGAAGTATCTCACAGGCCTTCCCCTCTGAACGATGCTCCACCGGGATGTTCCAGTGCCCTCAGACATTGCCAAAGATGCCCAAAGAGAGCAGTTAAACCCCTCAGGACTACCACCAGGGCCGGCATCTGGCTGCCCCAAACTCATCTAAGACGAGGAGCCAGAAGACATGCCCCGGCAGATGGAATTACGAACCTGTGAACTCCTCCACCCTCCAGCAAGATACCAATGACCAATCATCCAATGATCTTTACCATAAGCATCGTCTTGGTGGGGGAGTATCTGTAAGGACGATATTTCTACTGAAATTCTGTTATTCCTATGTATATACCTCTTTTTTACATATACCAAAATGTAGAACAGTGTACAGCCTTTCTGCCGATATCAAATTATGTATCATAAATTTACAAATCCTGTACGCTTCATTAGATGTATATTTGTAGGTGCAAGAAAGCACAATCACAGTTGAGGTCTCCTCCCTTTTTCCGTATGTACGCATGACGGACACTACAATTCCATCCACACAGCCTCCTTACTATATGTGTCATTTTCAATGAATCACTAAGCATTACTCATTGTCTCAGTCCAGTATCCACACTGGGTTTCATGGCCCAGGTAAAGGATCCAGCAGGAGCACCAGACATTCATAGCTGTAAATTTTCTGCATTCGGACTGTTTTTCCTTTGTTTATGGTTATATTTCCATTTTTTAAAACAATTTTCAGTAATTTGCGACTCTTGCTTTCGTGAACGGAAAATAATGCAAGCACAATTACAAGCTGTTATGTCTATATGGATATGCCTTTCTGGTGCTCAATTGTGAAATGAGCCAATTCTATTTCTTCCTCTTTTTCAAAAATTGCTTGTGTCTTAGTACATGAAAAATACCAATTGGTAGAAAATATGATTGTCAGTGAATACGCGATTTGATCCAAGGAAACCTTTCTTGTTATACAACACCCAACGATATAGAAACAATAGGCATATAGCCATAATCTGTGACTGTGTGACGTCACCCGAACCGGTCGAAGCAACAATTTACTGATGTAAACTTAGGGTAAGGCCACACTGGATGCGGGAAGCATCGAAGTGCATGCACAACTCAGGCAGGAGAGCAGCGTCAAAATGCACATGGCTATACTAGATATGCCACCGTCCTCCATGTCACTATCAGAGGGGTCAAAGATCCACCCTTCTGTGCAAATTGTCGAGTTTGGATAGGAAATTGTCTTAAATAGAAAACCTAAGTGTTAAACTTGACGAAAGACTGCGTAAGACCTAACAGTCTTTGATTCTTTGCTTGCAATACTAGAAATCATCTCACAAAACAAACGACGCACCATAGACCACCCCATCTAGCCAAAGTATCTTTCAGGAAGAAGTAACCTTAATGGCAGTAAATGTCATGATAATATGCGTTAGAATTCTTTTTGCTTCCCTTAAAGTTGTTATACTTTGAGGAAAGTAAATAGAAAATATGGATTTTAACTCCTTATTATTACAAAACTAACAGCATATAGGGTTACTTCCTTAAAGATACTTAGAAAAACAAAGGGACCAGAATTAATTGCAAATTATATAAAACTTAATTAATAATTGACGGCATTATGTTGAAATAAAAAGATTGACTGGTATTTAAAAAAGTAGTTCAATAGTAAAGTTTACATAAAAGAGAGTAACACAAGGAAATTACATAAAAGAGAGTAACACAAGGAAAAAACAGTTTTGCTTGTACATTCATTGTTAACATTAATGAAGAAAGTACAAAGCACCACGAATATTTCATAAATCAGTTATGTTACTGCACTAAGAATTCGTATAGTTATCAAGTCTATGCAGCTGGACAAGGCTTATTTGTGAGTGGCTGAGTGAATAATAGTTGGCACTTTTAAGTTTATGTAGAGACTGGGACTCGAATGCATGACACCAATGGCACATTTAAGGGGCACTCGTTATATTCTTCTTCTTCCATCCACTCAACAAAAAAAATTTAGTTTTATGGAGTGGTTCACGGGGATCCCACAAGGTCACCTACGAAACACTTCCATAATTAATTCTTCTGTAGCCATTACCGCCAGACAAGACTGACTGAACAGGTGACGCTTCAGCAACTGATTAACAATTCATCTCACCATGTCAAGTTGGAGGTTCTATATATGTATTGTGTTCCTTTTTGATATATTCACTTTAAATTCAGTAATGAACTCATCCCCAGGGAAAGCATTTAGACAATCGAGCTGGTCAAGGATTCACCAGCTGGCTACCCTGCATTCATTATAAGAAACTCCTGTTTCTATTTGCTTGACCACTGTATGAGAACAACAATCTGAATGCAGTCTGAATGTACACAATGTGTATTGGAATAACTGCTAATTTAAGTATGCATTACAGATATGGAATACGTAACTCAATATGGTTACTGAATAGATAATAAATGTAGTCACTTAATACATAAAAGTTTCTATGTTAATACCAGTTACTTAACAATGATATTATGCTTTAAACAATTTCTTGGTTACTAATGAAAGTTTTTTATAAGGAAACTAACTTCACAACATATTTATCAATATAAAAAATAAAGGGAAGTAACCATTCAAGTAACATAGTCCCTATTCATATAGAAAATGGTGTTGTTTTGGGAGGAGATGCCAGGAACCACTGCAGTATTTTAAAACATGTTACATCGCTTCCTGGCAACTGCAGAGTGTCGAGCTGTTCCACTAGTCTTGTGTGGCCACTCCATTAGATATGCAATGTTTCAAACTGCCGCGGGAACCTCTTCCCGGCACCCTCCAAGCTCGCCGCATCTGGTGTGACCTCACCCTTACAAAGCTTTGAACGGTGTGGTGACGTCACAAAATCACATGCGCGGATGAGTCTTTATCTCTAGAGCGGGATCATTGATAACTACTATATTGGGTGGGTGGGGGGACCCCTTGTCATTATTATATATCGTGAGATGAATGGAAATATTATAACTGCATAAAAAAGAAACACCAAACTAGAACTGGAAAACAATTGACGGATATTCATTACTGGTGAATTAAGCAAGGTATCTGAAAAAGTGGGGATGGAAATAACGATGGGAAAGATAAATAAGATAAACTTTTCAAATGTAAAAAGGCAAAGAAGGAAAACCCACATCCGATCACCTGCTAATTAACACTGAGTGCATTGTTCTGGGTCCCAACCTTCATATGGTTTGGGATATCATATAAATGCAGTTAATCTAAACAATAGTGGCGATTCGAGTATTTGTTTGGGGAAAGAAAAAATGAGAGGATGGAAATATGTGTTGATTTGATTAACTGAAGTGGTTCATAGCAGTTTGGTTAAGTTGCCCTGATCAATAGAGACACTACTGATCAAGATGGTTTTGACTCTATCTTTGAGACGTATATGATTATAGACGTTGTAGTTTCAAAACTGAAGTCATTATTGTAATTATGTGCTGAAAATAGAAAACGTTTAGACAGAGAAAACGTATCCACAGCCAACTCGCCGAAGAAGAGGAACTAAAAGATAGATTCCTTTTCTTGCTTTTTAAATATCATTTGTTACACAATTTTCGTATTTCTATCAAAATTGAATAGGCAATTAAAGCTTTTCAATAGAAAGTAATAAATTTTAACGATTAAAGTGCAATTTCAGCAAAATTTAATATAGAAAATACTTATACAGGGTTATCAAAAAAGTCATATCTCATAGGCGTAGAGATGTAGTTTTAAGTTTACACATTTGGTCTTAATTCACTCCTATCTTTGAAGTGCTGCTTTGCGTAGCACTAATTAAATCTATTATCTCAATAATTAATTATAATAATAAATTTTGCTATTTGATCTTCCAAAATCGACATATGGTGGAGACAAAGAATAATAAATAAATAACTATTGAATGTCTCCTTAAATGGAGCTCTATGTTTCTCATCCCCCTTCAAACGTATGATTCATCATTGTATTGCCTCTCTCACTCTAATTAGTCATTTGCAGATTTATATAAGAATTTAATTGTAGGTGACAGTTGTCATCATCTTACACTAGTGTAAGGACAACATTTCCATCGAAATGTCCGTCCTCCCAATGTATTTACCTATTTTTTACATATAACAATATATAGAGCAGTTTGCAGCCTTTCAGCCAATATATGTATCATAAATTTGTACATTCTGTACGCTTAATTATGTGTATATTTATAAGTGCGACAAAGCACAATCACAGCGAGGCTCCGCTCTTTTTTTGTATGTACGCGTGATGGAAACTGCAATAATTCTAACGGCACAGCTTCCTTATATATGTCCTTTTCTGATCAGTAAGAATTTCTCCTTATCTCAGTCCAGTCCTCACAACTTGTGACCTACCGGATTTAGGACAGTGAATCAGCAGTCTTGCCTCAGCCGTTAAGGGATTAATTACCGCAGCTTACCTTCAGAACCGTTAGCAGACTTATTACGGTGCCTTAGTTTAGGTTTCTGAATGCTCTTATCTGTGGTCGACCAAAATGCCATTAGCGGACTCAAAACGCCACATCACACACAGGAGTATTTTGGGGTTTTGTCTTACAGTTTGGCCCACCATTAACGACATCCGTCGACAGTAGCAAAGTGAGATGGCGGACCTGGAGAACTCGAGCCAAGAATGGGAGCTTACAATGCCGCCCCAACCCGAGTATTTCCTCGACGCCCCGATCCACGCCCTTGTGAGCCACTGCCACACCACCTAAGTCCCACTCTGTCAAAATGCTGCCCTTGTCCTAGCAGAACATTGTAGCCTGGCTCCAACGCGCGAATATCTAGTTTTGGCTCCACAAAGCGCACCAAGTCGGACCTGGTTGCCTCAGCTCTCCCAGAGAACATATTTGACAGTCTCGCACCATGGATGTCCACCCTATTTGGAAATATCCCCTACAATGACCTTAAGATGCAGCTGATCCAGATCCTCTCCCTCCTGGTTCCCAAGAGAGCCAACCAAATTTTCGACTTGGTGGTCAGCCCCATGATCACCAAGGACCCAAGATTAGCCTGGCACAAGCTACAGGCCCTGGTATTGCCGCCGGAGATAGACTCCCACGGGCAGAGGAAGGAGGTAAACATCCTGAGGCAGCTCTTCCTCTGCCAACTCGCCCCTCGAGTACGCGGCCAGATCAAGGACGCCGACGACATGGAGATGGAGAGCCTGGGGGAATGAGCACACAATCTCTACAATGCCACCCACACCACAAAACTCACCTCCCGCCGTCACCCAAAAGCCTGCAGCAGGAAGACCCCGAGAAGGTGACGATCGATGCAGCCTTCCAAAGGAGGGGACCCTCGCAGCCCTGCCAGAACGTCGGCTGGTGTATCTACCACCAGAGATATGGGAGAAAAGCAAGGAAGTGTGTACACCTCTGCTCCTTCATGCCTCCAAAAAGCGAGAAAGGCGGCACCCAAAACCACCCTCCTTGGCAGTGACAGTAGCCAGGTCCCACCCCAGAGGGTTCTACTACAAAGACGTGATCTCCAGCAACAGGATGCTGATCGGCACCTGGACCATGCAAGTAGTATTCCCATCATCAGCAGAGGATTGCAAATGCACCCCAGCTGCCCTTGTAGCCACCAATGGGACCCCCATTTGCTCCTATGGCACCAAGACCCAGACCATCGTATCCCTGAGTCAGACATACTCCTGGCTTTTCATCATTGTGAACGTCAGAACCCCCCTCCTCAGAGCATACTTCCTTGCCCACCACGGGCTTCTAGTGAGTGTAGCCTGCCAACACCTCCTGGACGTGGAAACCTGCCTCTCTTGCCCTCTCAACACAGGCCTCAGGGCTCCCGCCATCTGCCTTGCCCTCCCCCACAAGTACGGCTCTCTACTACAGGAGTTCCTGGACGTCTTCTAACCTGAGCTCCACCAGGTAGCTGGGGTCACGCCCAAGCACTGTGTGTAACGCCACATCGAAACCAAGGGCCCCCCGACTCATGCAAAGTTCTGCCGCTTACTGCCAAGGCTCCTCCAGGAAGCCAAGAAGGCATTTGCAGAGATGGAGCAGATGAGTATCTGCAATATGGCTTCGAGCCCCTGGGCATCCCCCCTCCACATGGTTAGGAAGGCAGATGATACATGGAGGCCTCAACCTCCTCCACCACACCCAAAAGCTACCCCTGCTGAACATGCAGGATCACACTAGTCCCCTCCACAGGGGCAAAAATATTTTCAAAGGTAGTCCTCCTAAAGTCCTAATTCTATTCTAGGTATCCTATCCATCCCGATGACATCCCGAAGACGGCAATCATTATGCCCTTCAGGTCCTTCGTCTTTGCCTTTTCTACCTTTGGCCTGCAGAATAATGGATATACCTTCCAACACCTAATAAACAGCAGCCTCGGTGATTTACCCTTCTGCGTCTACTACATGGACGAAATCCTCATATTTTCCAGATCATCAGAGGAACTCCTGAACCACGTGAGGGCCATCCTCAAGCACCTGCAGGAGATCAAGCTCATCGTCCGGTTCAGTAAGTGTACCTTCGGCGCAGAGAAGGTGGATTTCCTGGGTCATGAAATCACCCTAGCAGGAGGACGCCCCATGGCATTGAAGGTAACCGCAGTTGAGAAGCTTGCGACGCCAACTACAGTCAAGGCCCTACAGGACTTTATCGGATTGGTGATCTACTACAGGAGGTTCATGAAGGGCAAGCCAAAGAGCCTGGTATGGGAGAAGGCCCAGCAGCGCGCCTTCATCGCACCAAGGCAGCCTCAGCTGAGCTACAACCTGGCTTACCTAGATCCCGCACACCCTGATTCTCACAACCGATGCCAGCAACATTGCCTGTTGTGCCATCCTGGAAAACAGCTGATCAATGGGGGTCACTATTCCATCTGGCCCTCTTCAGCAGGAAGCTGAAATCTGCTGAAACCACTACAGCACCTTGAACAGCGAGCTCTTCACTGACTACCAAGTACCTCCTGGAAGGCGTCCGGTTAACCATAAGGACGGACCAACAGCATCTGGTCCACGCCATCGTCAAGATGGGAGACGTCACAAAATCACAAGCGCAGATGAGTCTTCATCTCTGGAGTGGGATCATTGATAACTACTATATTGGGTGGGTGGGGGGAACCCTTGTCACTACTATATATTGTGAGATGAATGGAAATATTATCACTGCATAAAAAAGAAACACCAAACTAGAACTGGAAAACAAGTGATGGATATTCATTACTGGTGACATAAGCAAGGTAACTGAAAAAGTGAGGATGGAAATAACGATGGGAAAGATAAATAAGATAAACCTTTCAAATGTAGTAGAGGCAAAGAAGGAAAACCCACAGCCGATGACCTCCTAATTAACACTGAGTGCATTGTCCCAGGTCCCAACCTTCATATGGTTTTTGGAAATCACACAAATGCAGTTAATAAACTAACAATATGTGGTGAGTCGGGTATTTATTTGGAGGGAAAGGGAAAATGAGAGGATGGGGAAATATGTGTTGATTTGATTACTGAAGGGTTCATAGCAGTTTGGTTAAGTCGCGCTGATCAATAGAGGCACTACTGATCAAGATGGTTTTGACTCTATCTTATGTGACGTATATGATTATAGACTTTCTAGTTTCAAAACTGAAGTCATTATTGTAATTATGTGCTGAAAATAGAAAACGTGTAGACAGAGAAAACGTATCCACAGCCAACTCACTGAGGAAGAGGAACTATAAAAGATTCCTTTTCTCGCTTTTTAAATATCATTTGTTACACGATTTTCGTATTTCTATCAAAATTGAATAGGAAATTAAAGCTTTATAAAAGAAAGTATTAAATTTTAGCGATTAATTTGCAATTTCAGCAAAATTTAATATAGAAAATGCTTATACAGGGTTACCGAAAAAGTCTCTTATAGGCATAGAGGTGTAGCTGTGTCTTTTTATTTGGTTAATTTTCTTCTCCTATCTTTGAAGTGCTGCTTTGCAAAGCACCAATCGTGTTTAGTGTTTCAATGGTTAATTGTAATAATAAATTTTACAATTTGAGAGACTTTTGACTCTCCAAAACCGACATATCGTGGAGTCAGACAAAGAATAATAAATAAATAACTATCGACTGGTTAAGTCGCCCTGATCGATAGACACACTACTGATCAAGATTTAAATTTAAAAAATCAAAACGTTATTGATATACATCTTTAAATGGAAGGTAGCAGCATGCTGCTATACCCACCTACAAAATTCAAAAAGATTCCAGAAAAATTTAATAATAAATACGTAAATAAAAATAAAAAAAACAGTAATGAAAAAGCAAACAATCATTTTCATGATAAGAATTTAACCCCAAAAGCAACATGCCAAGCTATAATGTAAATTTTTTATACAAATCTAATGTTGATATACTATAGCAAATTTCCAATAGGCAAAAGCCATACAAAACAAATATAACAAAAGTAAATGTTATATAAAAAGAAAAATGTTAAGAAAAGGCACAAAAAATCAAGTTATACAAAATCCTACTAAAAGACAGGCAGGCAAATGGCTCACAATTATTCATTACCAAAATAAATTAGGAAATTTCTTTACAATTTTGGAACATAATATTTATATCCCAAACGTAACATCATTATTAATATTGTATATCTACCATATACAATATTACTGTTTTCAGACAAACAAATAGTGTCTCATACGACACAACCATTGTTTAAAATTTGTGCGAATTTCAGCCGCTTCCCACAAAGACCTCTTGATTTTTAACCCTCTTTTTATTCTGCCCAGTCATTGTGCTTTCTTTATCATTATTATTTTCGTTTGTAGCATCCTTTGCCAAACTATCAGCCATCTCATTCAAATGAATACCAACGTGAGATGGTACCCAGAAAAACTTAACAAAATGCCCTTGATCTTCTATTGTTTATGCAAGTTCTTTACACTTACTAATTCCCTGTCAACTGGATACTATCTAGAGTGAAGCGCAAGAAGAGCACTCTGATAATCAACGAAAACAAACAAGTCTTTCATCTTGTTTACTACTAAGGTTAACCCTTCATGAATGGCATGTCATTCAGCATGAATGACATGCCATTCATGCCTTGAGTGATTAAGTTTTATCATTCTATTCTTTTTTGACAGCGTCTCGTCAGTACTCGCA
Source organism: Macrobrachium nipponense (assembly GCF_015104395.2). NCBI lineage: Eukaryota > Metazoa > Arthropoda > Malacostraca > Decapoda > Palaemonidae > Macrobrachium > Macrobrachium nipponense. Next base: position 18,047,470 of record NC_087224.1, on the reverse strand, counting down.
TCATTTTCATAATATTCCTTCATAACCACCCCGCATCCAACCTTGATACCATTCACTGAACCATCACAGTAAATATGTATACTATTAGCTTTAGGTAATGTGTTGATTTTAGACAAAATTAATTGTTTCACTTCATAAGTGTTGCACTCTCTTTTTTTTACAGTTAAGTTTACAAATACTTACATTAATTTTGTAACTCTATCTGTGACGTGTATGATTATAGCCGTTGTAGTTTCATAACTCAAATCATTATTGTAATTATGTGCTGAAAATTGACATGATAGAGAAAACGTATCCACAGCCAACATGATGAGGACGAGGGACCAGCGCCTGGTATTCATAAGGCACATTAAACATAGGTTAAAGTGGTCTGAGATACCCTTAATGATAGCAATATCAGTGTATCATATAGTACATTATCTGCAGGAAAGAAATAACATACTAAAGTAAATAAAAAATAAAAGCTTACTATAAGGTAGAGGTAACTGATGTTACCGACGAGGACATGATGGTGGGTTATTAAATAAGCAATCACTTCATAAATGAGTCACTTTAATGGAGAATGTGGGAGATACAGCAGTACAGAGTACCTTCGGCGGTCAACTTGCCGGTTACACTACTTTCAAAAGCGGTGTCATGCCACGCACATCATAACGCAAGAATTATGGGTAAAAACAAATGACTGCACCCACAAGCGTATATCAGGCATTACCAATGCATCATAAAAAGAAGTTTTATATTCTAACACCCCCTCATAAACTTTTATTCTCATCAATCTGCAAATTACTACACATCAAACAAATATATGCTAATCAAAAGCAAACTCAACACCCAAAAACCATGAAAGTTTTCCCAAATCTTTCATCTTAAATCTATGAAATAATACACGTTTAGTGTCAAACAGAGCTTTCTCATTACTACTGGCAATGATCATATCATCAACCCAAACCAATTGTTCATTATTACTACCAGTTTCATTGTAACCTTCAGGCTGTTGAACAAATATTTCACAATCAATAACAGAATTAAGATAGGCAGTTTTAAAATCCCTACAATGCACAATTAAATCATGTTGTACTGCCAATTGCATAAGCATTCTAATCGAGGTCATACGCACAGTAGGAGAAAAAGTATCAGTATAATCAACACCTTCAATTTGAGAATACCCTTTTGCAACATAGCGAGCTTTATATTGCTCTTCACCATTTAACCCTTCTTTAATGGCATATACCCATCGTCCACCTACAATACAACGGTTGTTTGGTAAACTACACAATTCATAAGATTGTTATCTCTAAAGATTGAATCTCATCATCCATTGCAGCTTTCCATTTGTGAGCCACATTCGAATTTAATGCCTCTCTATAGCTTTCAGGAATTTCAGTTACCTTACAACAATAATGAACAGAATAGCCCAGTAAATCAACCTTATCAGGATCAATATATTCTTCAAGATATTTGGGAGCAGTCCGCTCTCTACTTGGATAACGGGACTCACCTTCCCTTTCAGTTTCAGTCAAATCTGCATTAATTTCACTATGCTCATCTTCAACAAGGATAGGTTTAGAAACAGGATCACTTTGATTCTCATTATCAGAATCCGATTCACTATCTTCTGATTCACCATTTTCCTTAAGACATTGGCATTTATCAAAATTGAATTTATCAGTAAAATGTACTAACCTAACCTTTCTCAAACTGTCAGTTCCTGGATAATATACAAGATAAGCAGGACTGCATGAATCATAGCCAACAAATATTCCCTTTTCACATCTTGGGTCAAGCTTAGCTTTCTTTTCTACATAAGCATAACACAGGGAACCAAAAATATGCATATTTTCAAGTTTAGGCTTCTTAGACATTAAACACTTCATATGGGGTTTTATCTAGTCTAGAATTGTAGCATCTATTCCTTATATAAACAGCTGCCCTAACAGCATAATTCCACACGAATTTTGGTAGCTTTGCTTCAATTAAGAGACATCTAGCCATTTCAAAGAATGTACGTCACATTCTCTCAGCAGTACCATTTTGGTGTGGTGAATTTGGTGAAGAAAATTCTTGTTTAATCTTATACTTACAGAAATTCTTTAAATTCTGAAGAAGTAAATTCTCCCTCCATTATCACACCTTAATCTTTTAACAACACCATAAGAACTAGTATCAGCAAGGAATTTCTTAGTAGCATTAAGTGCATCACTTTCTGTTTCAAGAAATAAACAAAAACAGATCCTGAATAATCATCTACAAAATCAATACAATATTTAGATTTTTCCCTTGATTCAATACTCATTGGTCCAGCAAGATCACAATGTACAAATTCCAGTTTACTCTTTGCTCTCTCATCTGTTAATCTGTTCCTAGATAAATGCATTTTACCTTCATGACAAGTTATGCAATCAAAATTACTTTTGTCACTAATTTTCATACCTTCAGCTTTATCTTCTAACTTCAAAATGTCTTTAACATTGCAGTGTCCCAAAACCTTATGCCATCCTCTAGTGAACGAGATTTACATGAGCTTACATTATTTAGATAATACAGCTTACCTTTCTTATTTATTTCAAAAGACACCATTTGGGCTTATCAACTCAGAATGATTAGGATTAAAGCTTACTGTAGCTCCTTTACTAACAGCTAATTGTACAAGAACATTCTGTTTTATACCATTTGTATCATGAAGTACAATTTTAGCTTTACCTTTACCTTTAACAATATTCTTGCATCTTGCACCATCTGCAAGTTCAAACCATATGTTTTGATTCATCAAAGTCTTCATCAAAACAAACTTAAACTTGGATTTATCAGTAATGATGTGGGTAGTAGCACCACATCAACAAGAACATTACATACATCTGTAGTATGTTATCAACAGAGCAACTTATTTTGAAACAACATTCTTCATCACTATAATTATTAGTGGATCTAGGCTTACAAACATTCACAGTTGCACTAGAAAATCTAGCAGGCCTATTAGCCTTTCTACATTCATCAAAATTGTGTGTAATGGTTTTGCATTCTTTGCACCACTTACCTCTGTCTTTCTTCAACCTACACTCGAAAGACTTATTTCCAGGCTTACCACATGAGTAACACCTTACTGATGAGCCACTGGCAGACCCACCACACTGAAAATCAGGATTTTTATAATTCACCTTAAGGACGTTCTCATTCTTCACATTAGGCCTGTATGCCTCTCGACTCCTCAGGCTTTCTTCATAACTCCGTAGCAAAGACTTGAATTCCAGAAACGTAGGCTCACTATCCTTCTGCATAACAACAGTATTAAATGGAGTAAATTCCTCTGGAAGACCCTTCAATACCATAGCAATAAGAAGGCTGTTGCTGATCGTCTCACCAGCTGACTTTAACGAAGTAGTTGTCTCAGCTCGAAGAAAATAATCCGTCACACATTCTTCCCCTCTCATTTTCAGTGACGTCAGCTCCGTGTAGAGGGAGATGATTCTTGGTTTGCCTGTACCTTGGTAATGGTCCCGTAGAATCGCTAATGCCTTTCTTCCATCGTTGACTGCATCTCTCATTATTAATTGGAGGCTCTTGTCATCTAGAACTTGAACGATCTCGGCGAAAATGTCAGCATTTTTGTCGATGAATTCTGCTGAAGTTCGATCTTCACTTTCGTC